>NC_134693.1:143550922-143705922 GCF_050947455.1 Rhinoderma darwinii
GCTGTGCCATTGTATGTGATATGTGTGTATATGTATGATATGCCGGGCTGTGCCATCTTATGTAATGTGTGTATATGTATGATATGCCAGGCTGGGCCGTCTTATGTGATATGGGTATATGTATGATATGCCAGGCTGTGCCATCTTATGTAATATGTGTGTATATGTATGATATGCCAGGCTGTGCCATCTTATGTGATGTGCGTATATGTATGTAATGCCAGGCTGTGCCATCTTATGTGATGTGCGTATATGTATGATATGCCAGGCTGTGCCATCATATGTGATATGTGTGTATATGTATGATATGACCGGCTGTGCCATCTTATGTAATATGTGTGTGTGTGTGTGTGTGTGTGTGTGTGTGTGTGTGTGTATGTATGATATGCCAGGCTGTGCCATCATATGTGATGTGTGTTTATGCCAGGCTGTGCCATCTTATGTGATATGTGTGTATATGTATGATATGACCGGCTGTGCCATCATATGTGATATGTATGATATGCCAGGCTGTGCCATCTTATGTGATATGTGTATATGTGTGATATACCAGGCTGTTCCATCTTATGTGATGTGTGTATATATATGATATACCAGGCTGTGCCATCTTATGTGTGTATATGTATGATATGCCAGGCTGTGCCATCTTATGTGTGTATATGTATGATATGCCAGGCTGTGCCATCTTATGTGTGTATATGTATGATATGCCAGGCTGTGCCAACTTATGTAATATGTGTGTATATGTATGATATGCCAGGCTGTGCCATCTTATGTAAATATGTATGATATGCCAGGCTGTGCCATCTTATGTGATATGTGTATATGTATGATATGCCAGGCGGTGCCATCTTATGTAATGTGTGTATATGTATGATATGCCAGGCTGTGCCATCTTATGTAATGTGTGTATATGTATGATATGCCAGGCTGTGCCATCTTACGTAATATGTGTGTGTATATGTATGATATGCCAGGCTGTGCCATCTTATGTAATGTGTGTATATGTATGATATGCCAGGCTGTGCCATCTTATGTGATATGTGTGTATATGTATGATATGACCGGCTGTGCCATCTTATGTAATATGTGTGTGTGTGTGTGTGTGTGTGTATATGTATGATATGCCAGGCTGTGCCGTGATATGTATGATATGCCAGGCTGTGCCATCTTATGTAATGTGTGTATATGTATGATATGCCAGGCTGTGCCATCTTATGTGTGTATATGTATGATATTCCAGGCTGTGCCAACTTATGTAATATGTGTGTATATGTATGATATGCCAGGCTGTGCCAACTTATGTAATATGTGTGTATATGTATGATATGCCAGGCTGTGCCATCTTATGTGATGTGTGTATATGTATGATATGCCACGCCATCATACGGGATGTGTGTATATGTATGATATGCCAGGCTGTGCCATCATATGTGATGTGTGTATATGCCAGGCTGTGCCATCTTATGTGATGTGTGTATATGTATGATATGACCGGCTGTACCATCTTATGTAATATGTGTGTGTATATGTATGATATGCCAGGCTGTGCCATCTTATGTGTGTATATGTATGATATGCCAGGCTGTGCCATCATATGTGATATGTATGATATGCCAGGCTGTGCCATCTTATGTAATATGTGTGTATATGTGTGATATGCCAGGCTGTGCCATCTTATGTGATATGTGTGTATATGTATGATATACCAGGCTGTGCCATCTTATGTAATATGTGTATATGTATGATATGCCAGGCTGTGCCATCTTATGTTATATGTATGATATGCCAGGCTGTGCCATCTTATGTGATATGTGTGTATATATATGATATACCAGGCTGTGCCATCTTATGTAATATGTGTATATGTATGATATGCCAGGCTGTGCCATCTTATGTGATGTGTGTATATGCATGATATGCCAGGCTGTGCCATCATATGTGATATGTGTGTATATGTATGATGTGACCGGCTGTGCCATCTTATGTGTGTATATGTATATGCCAGGCTGTGCCATCTTATGTGATATGTGTGTATATGTATGATATGCCAGGCTGTGCCATCTTATGTGTATATGTATGATATGCCAGGCTGTGCCATCTTATGTAATATGTGTGTATATGTATGATATGCCAGGCTGTGCCATCTTATGTAATATGTGTGTATATGTATGATGTGACCGGCTGTGCCATCTTATGTGTGTATATGTATATGCCAGGCTGTGCCATCTTATGTGATATGTGTGTATATGTATGATATGCCAGGCTGTGCCATCTTATGTGTATATGTATGATATGCCAGGCTGTGCCATCTTATGTAATATGTGTGTATATGTATGATATGCCAGGCTGTGCCATCTTATGTAATATGTGTGTATATGTATGATATGCCAGGCTGTGCCATCTTATGTGATATGTGTATATGTATGATATACCAGGCTATGCCATCTTATGTGATGTGTGTATATGTATGATATACCAGGCTGTGCCATCTTATGTAATGTGTGTATATGTGTGATATGCCAGACTGTGCCATCTTATGTTATATGTATGATATGCCAGGCTGTGCCATCTTATGTGAGGTGTGTATATGTATGATATACCAGGCTATGCCATCTTATGTGATATGTGTATATGTATGATATGCCAGGCTGTGCCATCATATGTGATATGTTTGTATATGTATGATATTCCAGGCGGTGCCATCTTATGTAATGTGTGTATATGTGTGATATGCCAGGCTGTGCCATCTTATGTGAGGTGTGTATATGTATGATATACCAGGCTGTGCCATCTTATGTAATGTGTGATATGCCAGGCTGTGCCATCTTATGTGATGTGTGTATATGTATGATATGCCAGGCTGTGCCATCTTATGTGATGTGTGTATATGTTTGATATGCCAGGCTGTGCCATCTTATGTTATATGTATGATATGCCAGGCTAGGAGCTGTGGTCGTTCAGTAGGTTGTCATGGGGTGTATGTGCGGGGGCAGGGTGGGGGGTGTAGAGATTCGGGCACGTTTCGGGGATGTCACATGTAATGTAGAATAAAGGTGAATATTGTCCCGACCTCTGTCGCTGGTTATAATAAGGACCTAACGTAATAATGAGGCGGTCCCGGGATAACCGCGTCATACAGGGCACTTCCGATAATCTGGAAACCCCACTGGAGGGAAAGAAAGAGACCAATCAGCGGAGCCGGAGGAACCCTGAGCCTCAACTAATCTGCCAATATATCAGCATTTCAGTTTTGACTTACCTGATAGTCCAGAATCTTCTAGTCCGGCATGTCTATATTATATGAAGGCCACGTCTTACTCCGCCACGTCTGACACATTCAGGGGTTAATTCACCTTCCTGCGCCGCTTGGGAGGAAACTGAAAAAACCCGGAGAACATGCAAACTCCATGCAAGAGTCGCCATCACACCCGGAGCGCCGGCGCAGAGTGGACTGTACTAGTCCTGGGAGCCCTGGTTGGGCACTGAACCCTTGACCACGGTGTCGCCCGTTATTGCCGCATTTTAAGGGGTCTTTGCCGTGGATAATCTTATTTTTCCTATGCTCTTTTGGGGCATGTTGAACGAATTGGGGTTCCCTGCCAGCTAAAGCCGATAGACAATAATGCACTGACATAGCTGTTCCCCCAATGGAGCAGAGCTGCAGTATAAATCATGGTGAGGAACGGAGTAGCAGATTGAGCCTCTTATGGGAGCCTCTTAGCTCATACTCCAGTAGTCAGGGCAGATAAGCTGGAGTCAGTGATCATAGTTTGGCCCCAATGGAGCAGAGCTGCTGTGTAAAGCATGGTGAGGGACAGAGTAGCAGCTCGTGATGGGACAGGAGGTGGATTTCAGACTACGAGAGTCACTGATCATAGCTGTATTCTACTGGAGCACAGATGACTAAATGACAGAGGAGTGGTCCTGTACATGTAGTGACACCCGCCCGGTCCCACTATGTCCATGTCCCTCACAGAGATGGGACTATAACTCCAATCATCTCACAATCACATTACCGGCCATCAGACTGGAGATCCAAAAATCACTTTTTTTATGTCCCATGATGCTTCACTTCTAATTTTTGGGCGGAGCTTGGTTGTCACATGACTGTGAGCAGCTGATAGTTGTGTATGTGAGGGGAGGAGTCTGACACCTAGTTGCAGGTGTGGGGAAGTAGTTGTCAATGTAGAGACCTCATGGTAACAGTATTGGACACTTCCTTACCACAGTATTTGGCAGGGGGGGTTCTCTTATCTCTTTACACCAGTGCTCTCGAGACCCCGGAAGGATCTTGTCTTTTCTAATGTTTTATGTTACAGAATTTCCAGTATAATTTTGGTTCTATTGAATATATAATCATCAGCTCCTCCATCATTGCAGCTCTGTGCGAGGGGGGCTGTCTCCAATGTCGGGGGGCTATCTCCAATGTCGGGGGGCTATCTCCAATGTCGGGGGGCTATCTCCAATGTCGGGGGGCTGTCTCCAATGTCGGGGGGCTGTCTCCAATGTCGGGGGGCTGTCTCCAATGTCGGGGTGGCCGTCTCCTATGTCGGGCGAGGGGCCGTCTCCTATGTCGGGCGAGCCGTCTCCTGTGTCGGTCGAGGGGCCGTCTCCTATGTCGGGCGAGCCGTCTCCTGTGTCGGGCGAGGGGCCGTCTTCTATGTCGGGCGAGGGGCCGTCTCCTATGTCGGGCGAGGGGCCGCCTCCTATGTCGGGCGAGGGGCCGTCTCCTATGTCGGGCGAGCCGTCTCCTGTGTCAGGCGAGGGGCCGTCTTCTATGTCGGGCGAGGGGCCGTCTCCTATGTCGGGCGAGGGGCCGTCTCCTATGTCGGGCGAGCCGTCTCCTGTGTCGGGCGAGGGGCCGTCTTCTATGTCGGGCGAGGGGCCGTCTCCTATGTCGGGCGAGGGGCCGCCTCCTATGTCGGGCGAGGGGCCGTCTCCTATGTCGGGCGAGCCGTCTCCTGTGTCGGGCGAGGGGCCGTCTTCTATGTCGGGCGAGGGGCCGTCTCCTATGTCGGGCGAGGGGCCGTCTCCTATGTCGGGCGAGGGGCCGTCTCCTATGTCGGGCGAGGGGCCGTCTCCTATGTCGGGCGAGGGGCCGTCTCCTATGTCGGGCGAGGGGCCGTCTCCTATGTCGGGCGAGGGGCCGTCTCCTATGTCGGGCGAGGGGCCGTCTCCTATGTCGGGCGAGGGGCCGTCTCCTATGTCGGGGGGGCAGTTTCCTATGGTGGGGGGGCCGTCTCCTATGTCGGGGGGCCGTCTCCTATGTCGGGGGGCCGTCTCCTATGTCGGGGGGGCTGTCTCCTATGTCGGGGGGCTGCAGTGTTGGGATGTCCGTCCTCATGTGACTCTGTCTTCTCCCCCGCAGGCAGTATGAGACCGTGGTTCCCGTGGAAGACCCTCTCGTCACGGAGGTGACGTCCACGCTGCAGGAATGGTCTTCTTTGTGGAAACAGCTGTACGTGGTGAGTCCCTGCCCGACACTGAAGGATCTGACACTGTGACGAAGCGGCGGTTGATGTGCAGCGCTGTACAAGTCTCGCTGTCTCGGGGGCTGTCACTATCCGCGCTGCGGCACTGAAGGGGTTTTCTGTCTGATGTTTTCCTGCTGTTGCTGTAGTAACGCGTGTTCTATTCAGTGATGGAAGCACAGGAAAGCCACACCGACGACGTATGGTCCCGGAGGTGCAGAGCAGCGTATAGTCCCGGAGGTGCAGAGCGGCGTATAGTCCCGGAGGTGCAGAGCGGCGTATAGTCCCGGAGGTGCAGAGCGGCGTATAGTCCCGGAGGTGCAGAGCGGCGCATAGTCCCGGAGGTGCAGAGCGGCGCATAGTCCCGGAGGTGCAGAGCGGCGCATAGTCCCGGAGGTGCAGAGCGGCGCATAGTCCCGGAGGTGCAGAGCGGCGCATAGTCCCGGAGGTGCAGAGCGGCGCATAGTCCCGGAGGTGCAGAGCGGCGCATAGTCCCGGAGGTGCAGAGCGGCGCATAGTCCCGGAGGTGCAGAGCGGCGCATAGTCCCGGAGGTGCAGAGCGGCGCATAGTCCCGGAGGTGCAGAGCGGCGCATAGTCCCGGAGGTGCAGAGCGGCGCATAGTCCCGGAGGTGCAGAGCGGCGCATAGTCCCGGAGGTGCAGAGCGGCGCATAGTCCCGGAGGTGCAGAGCGGCGCCTAGTCCCGGAGGTGCAGAGCGGCGCCTAGTCCCGGAGGTGCAGAGCGGCGCCTAGTCCCGGAGGTGCAGAGCGGCGCCTAGTCCCGGAGGTGCAGAGCGGCGCCTAGTCCCGGAGGTGCAGAGCGGCGCCTAGTCCCGGAGGTGCAGAGCGGCGCCTAGTCCCGGAGGTGCAGAGCGGCGCCTAGTCCCGGAGGTGCAGAGCGGCGCCTAGTCCCGGAGGTGCAGAGCGGCGCCTAGTCCCGGAGGTGCAGAGCGGCGCCTAGTCCCGGAGGTGCAGAGCGACGCCTAGTCCCGGAGGTGCAGAGCGGCGCCTAGTCCCGGAGGTGCAGAGCGGCGCATAGTCCCGGAGGTGCAGAGCGGCGCCTAGTCCCGGAGGTGCAGAGCGGCGCCTAGTCCCGGAGGTGCAGAGCGGCGCCTAGTCCCGGAGGTGCAGAGCGGCGCCTAGTCCCGGAGGTGCAGAGCGGCGCCTAGTCCCGGAGGTGCAGAGCGGCGCCTAGTCCCGGAGGTGCAGAGCGGCGCCTAGTCCCGGAGGTGCAGAGCGGCGCCTAGTCCCGGAGGTGCAGAGCGGCGCCTAGTCCCGGAGGTGCAGAGCGGCGCCTAGTCCCGGAGGTGCAGAGCGGCGCCTAGTCCCGGAGGTGCAGAGCGGCGCCTAGTCCCGGAGGTGCAGAGCGGCGCCTAGTCCCGGAGGTGCAGAGCGGCGCCTAGTCCCGGAGGTGCAGAGCGGCGTATAGTCCCGGAGGTGCATGGTATATGGTTTCATGAGATTTACACGTGACGCCTGTGATTGGCGCGGTATGTGATACACGTGAATGTTGCCGGGACCTTGGAGGCTTCTCCGGATGTGACCACCCAGAACCCCCTTCCCCTGGCTCGTCTGCCCTTTTTGTATTGATCTGGAATATCCACCCCCGACCTCCAGTTTTATTTTTATACGTTTGGTCTGACGTTCCTCGCTGCGATATTTTGGCGCCGCTCCCATCGTGCCGACACCTCCTGCATTACCAGCAGCGTCCACTTGGTTTTAGGCAGAGCATTTTCTTTTTTTATTTTAATCCATAAATTGTGCCCCTCTCCCCAATCGTGCCCCCTAGGCTGCTGCTATCTACCCCTCATGCCGGCCGTGTAGCCCCCTCTCCCTGTCTGCAGCCCAAACCTCCATAGCCAGTAATGGGGAGGGGGATGAGGGGGATGATGCTGCAGTCTCGCTGCCTGGGAGAGGGGAGGGGGCAGCAGGGGGAGAGAGCGCCACTCAGCACAGTTATAGGGAGAAAATGAACAGGACGGAAAAGACCCCAAATCTGCAAACTGCACACTGGCTGCTCCACATAGGAGCTGCAGGAGGAGGGAGGGGGATTTATAGTTTCTAATGACTGCTGCCCTTTAAATGATAAAACTGGAATCCTGCAGCCACCACTAGGGGGAGCTTCATCTATACAAACATATATGTTATGGAGTCTAATCCTATCGTGTGATACTGTATGATGAGACGCTGTATCTAATCCTATCATGTGTGATACTGTCTACTGAGCCGTGTATCTAATCCTATCATGTGATACTGTATGATGAGCCGCTGTATCTAATCCTATCATGTGTGATACTGTATGCTGAGCCGTGTGTCTAATCCTATCATGTGTGATACTGTATGACGAGCCGCTGTATCTAATCCTATCATGTGTGATACTGTCTGCTGAGCCGTGTATCTAATCCTATCATGTGTGATACTGTATGATGAGCCACTGTATCTAATCCTATCATGTGTGATACTGTCTGCTCTGCCTCTGTATCTAATCCTATCATGTGTGATACTGTCTGCTGAGCCGTGTATCTAATCCTATCCTGTGTGATACTGTCTGCTCAGCCGCGGTATCTAATCCTATCATGTGTGATACTGTCTGCTGAGCCGTGTTTCTAATCCTATCATGTGTGATACTGTCTGCTCTGCCTCTGTATCTAATCCTATCATGTGTGATACTGTCTGCTGAGCCGCTGTATCTAATCCTATCATGTGTGATACTGTCTGCTGAGCTGCTGTATCTAATCCTATCCTGTGTGATACTGTCTGCTGAGCCGTGTATCTAATCCTGTCCTGTGTGATACTGTCTGCTGAGCTGCTGTATCTAATCCTATCCTGTGTGATACTGTCTGCTGAGCTGTGTATCTAATCCTATCATGTGTGATACTGTCTGCTGAGCCGTGTATCTAATCCTATCATGTGTGATACTGTCTGCTAAGACTCCGTATCTAATCCTATCATGCGTGATACTGTCTGCTGAGACTCCGTATCTAATCCTATCATGTGTGATACTGTCTGCTGAGACTCCGTATCTAATCCTATCATGCGTGATACTGTCTGCTGAGACTCCGTATCTAATCCTATCATGTGTGATACTGTCTGCTGAGACTCCGTATCTAATCCTATCATGCGTGATACTGTCTGCTGAGACTCCGTATCTAATCCTATCATGTGTGATACTGTCTGCTGAGACTCCGTATCTAATCCTATCATGCGTGATACTGTCTGCTGAGACTCCGTATCTAATCCTGTCCTGTGTGATACTGTCTGCTGAGCCTCTGTATCTAATCCTATCATGTGTGATACTGTCTGCTGTATCTAATCCTGTCCTGTGTGATACTGTCTGCTGTATCTAATCCTGTCCTGTGTGATACTGTATGCTGAGCCTCTGTATCTAATCCTGCCCTGTGTGATACTGTCTGCTGAGCTGTGTATCTAATCCAGTCCTGTGTGATACTGTCTGCTGTATCTAATCCAGTCCTGTGTGATACTGTCTGCTGTATCTAATCCTGTCCTGTGTAATACTGTATGCTGAGCCTCTGTATCTAATCCTGCCCTGTGTGATACTGTCTGCTGAGCTGTGTATCTAATCCTGTCCTGTGTGATACTGTTGCTTTCATCACCCCCCATCATGTAACGTATTATAACTCTCGCTCTTTCCTCCGCCGCCCGTGTGCTGATTTGACCTTAATACGGTGACCCAGTTTCTGAGTGTTTGGGACGAGCCCCCGGGCGGCTTCATCTTTTACAATGACATTATTTCTGTACGCCCCCCTCCCCCACCCATTTAGACAGCCTGACCCTTCCCAATGTGCAAATCCCCTCCTCATATTCTCCCTGCGCCTCCATCGCTGCCCTCCTGCCACGACGTGTAGATCCTCCGCTGCCCCCTCCCCTCCCCCACGTGTTGGCAGCGGTCGGGGGATTTGTGGGGTACAATCTGCGGCGACCCTCAGGATTTAGATGCTTACGTTTTCAGATTTGTAACTTGGCCGAAGTGAAATAACGGGAGGTGAGAACCAGAAATACTGTCCGTCCCCCCCTCCGGGATCCTGGGGGTCCTTCTGCCTACATAGAATCCGCTCTGTCAGCAGTAATCGGAATAAACCAATAATAAGTTGCACGGGGGCCGCCCACCTGGATACACGTCAGAAGAACAGCACCGTGCACGGCGAACCCAAGAGCTGACAATCACATGCGGCGAACCCAAGAGCTGACAATCACATGTGGCGGACCGAAGAGCTGACAATCACATGTGGCGGACCGAAGAGCTGACAATCACATGTGGCGGACCGAAGAGCTGACAATCACATGTGGCGGACCGAAGAGCTGACAATCACATGTGGCGGACCGAAGAGCTGACAATCACATGTGGCGGACCGAAGAGCTGACAATCACATGGGGCGGACCGAAGAGCTGACAATCACATGGGGCGGACCGAAGAGCTGACAATCACATGCGGCGGACCGAAGAGCTGACAATCACATGTGGCGGACCGATGAGCTGACAATCACATGTGGTGGACCGAAGAGCTGACAATCACATGCGGCGGACCGAAGAGCTGACAATCACATGCGGCGGACCGAAGAGCTGACAATCACATGTGGTGGACCGAAGAGCTGACAATCACATGTGGTGGACCGAAGAGCTGACAATCACATGCGGCGTCATTTTTGCAGCGATGAACTCCGCTCTTACTGAACATGTTGACGTTTTCCGCAGCGTTTTCTTCGTCCTCATAGACTTCGATGCAACGCAAATACGCCACAAAAGTAATTCCACCGCTGAATTTCCGGTAGAATTTGTGGCGGATTTCTACCCCCATGTGACTGATGTGACTGATGTGGGTCTCAGGACGGCAGAATCTCAGATTCGCGGTTTGCCGTTTCCGTCTCAGATTGTGTAGATGTTGCGCGTCCCCCGATGACGTCGTTCTCACCTGTTGGTGTCGTCGTATAAAATGGAGTCCAGCGCGTCCAAAACACAAAGCGTCATCACTGTATACGGAAAGTTCTGCAGACTTCTTTTGTGTTTCTATTCCTCACTATTTTCAAGATCTCTGATTGCTGTCAGTAAGTGGCACCATTCTTGTGAACATGCAGAGCTGAAAACTGACCCTGACCTAGTCCTGCTCTCACAGCTGAAGGTTTCCTGCGATTGGATCCAGTCTGGACAATCCTCTGAAGTAAACGCATCAGGAGCACAAATCTTTCCCCTTTCTTGTTTGTTACATTGTATCAGTCTAGGGTGAATAGCTTACAAAGGATTGTATAGACTGAACACACTTGTAACAAACCCTCAGCTGTGAGAAGTATTTAGGACGTACAGGTTGGATGTAAACATGAATGTTCCCATTCAATGACAGCAAGCACATATCTTGGAAATGAGAAATTGGGGTAAGGAACTGAAACACTAAAGCCCACTTTCCTCAGTGCATTTGTGTCTTTTGGGGGGGGGGGGGGGGGGTTGGTGCCAAAGTCTGAGAAGGCTGCATAAGATTTCATTGTACAGTGGTGAAGCTTTATTTATAAATGTTGTTGTGACAATGACAATTCTTATTTGTATTGTATGTCGCTGTGTAGGAGTGTGCTCTGCTGTGCTGCATTATGGGAGATGTAGTGTTTACTGACTTCAAGAGAAACCACCCACAATGCAATGCACCACACTTTCTTGCATATAAGATATTACCTAGAGTTGATTGGCAGCCATGAATGCAGCTCTGGTTGTGACTGGAGTATAAGACATGATCCTTCTCTCGGAGACTTGGCGTCCTGCGCTGACCCTCCTTGGATCGGGATCTTGTTATTTTCTCGGCGGATTCTTTGCATTTGTCATCTTGCTGTGAACTTGCGCATCTGCGGTTCAGCCCATTAACCCGTTTCTGGCAGGATCCGGGCTCCGTGCTGAGTGTTTCCATGGAGACCAAGCAAACCCGCGCTTCCCACGCACCCTCTTCTCTCGCTCTGTGCCCACTCACTTCTCTCCTATTTCTGCCTGTACCCCGAGTGTGACTGAGAACAAAAAGTGAAATGAGCCCCAAACTGACGGCACGGAGGCGGCGGAGGAATGGCCGCATCACATCCGATATAATGATGACTTTATTGGATATAAGACTTTATCACTTCACATATATCATGTTATACTGCGAGGTCATGGACGTCAGAGCAGGGAAGGGTCTGTGTACACTTGTATGCAGCTGGGTGACCGGGTGACCAGAAGATTCAGCTCCATAGCTTCCAATATGGCTGACTACAGTTACAACTTCTGTCCTGTCCTTATTAACAGCAGGAAAAGCAGCTCTGGGGCACAAACTGCTGCTAAGTGAAATACTGTACAACAGAACAGGAACCTTCATGACCTGTTAGTATAAACTTTGTGTTTCAATTCCTCCTTATTTTTAAGATTTTTCCTGTTGTAATTGAATTAGGACATTCTTCTTTATGTTCCGAGCTGAAAATCCTGCTCACACAGCTGAGGGTTTGTTACAATGTGTGGCTAAGCTCATACCTCCGTCGCAGATCCAGTAAATAATGCCGGCGCCAATAGCGCAGCGTTCTTTGCTTTTTTTTACAGTAAAACCACGGACACCCTGAACAGAACCAGACGCAACCCATTCAAGTCAGTGAGATCCGGCAGGCGCCCTGTCCGTCACGCAGCGGCTCCGGCACTTGGCCTGCCAGCTCGGACCATCCTCCGTCAGCTTCACACAGCAGCAGCACAAATCTCTCCTGTCCTGATACTTGTTACAATGTATCGGTCTGGAGAGCATTGTCTAGACTGGATACAATTGTAACAAAACCTCAGAGGCTGAAAACCCCTCTTGTGCATTCACTTTCACAGCTGATAGTTTGTTACAGTTGTAACCAGTTTAGATATTCCTCTGTGATATACGCAGCATTGACTCTAGACAGATACATTATAACATGAGGACAGGAGGGGGATTTGTACGGCTGATGTGTTTAGCTCACAGAGGATTGCCTACACTGATACATTGTAGCAAACTCCCAGCTGTAAGAAGTTTTAGCTCTATGGAGGTAATAATAATAATAATATTCCATAGATTGACAGGCAGCAGAGATCTTGAAAATGGTGAGGAATTGGAAGTGAGGACTGGTTTTCAGTGCCTAGATGTTTGTTACAATTGCACTAGACGATCTTCTGGATTGACCTAGTCCTGCTCACACAGCTGATGGGCTTGTTCCAGTCAGACTGACAAGTCCTGAGAATCAGCGCAGACGTCTCCGTACTCCAGCCCCTCGTTCCTGCCAGGATTTGTGGATTGCTATATCCGGGCTCACACTTTACCTGGTGCGTTTCTGACAGCCCGGGACGTCGGCGCTCCGACAAATAAACGCAGGTGCAGTAGAATCGTAATTTTCTGTTGAGCGCTTGTGACGGACGGGATCCTGGCGCCGGCGATGATTTAACAGACATTTATACCATTTTGGCGGCATTAATATTGTAGTGAGGATTCCTTCCACATGGCTGATCACAGGATTGTCTCAGACAGACCCATCGCTTCTATGGGAGATGCCCGTCGGCGTCTATAAACTCATTGCCAAGAGTTACCGACCGCGTGCCAGGCGGCATTATAAACCATCTCACTAATGACCGAGCCGACGGCTGCCAGTCTGCCCCTGATCAGGCACCAGGTCACTGCATGTCTGTGCTGATGGTGCTAGTTAGAGTTTTTTATGACCTGTTTCAGGGGTGTAAATAGATGGGGCCCCATAGCAGAGATTAAAACGGGGCCCCGTCTGGTGCTGGGTGGCGCCACTCTAACCATCTTTGTAAAATGACTTGTTCCTTGTTTCCCCCCATCTGCTTTCTATGATCCTTGGGTTGTTACTGGAAACAATCAGCAAGCTTGTGGACAGACACATCCCAGAATGCAAATCACCAAAGTAAGCTCTTGACAGACACTGAACAAGCAGGGAATGCTGGAGATTTCAGCTCTGAAGCCTGCAGAATAATAAGTGCCGATGAATGGAATTTGCTGTATTTCTCTCGTTCTTGAATGAAGCGTTGAGTGCAGCAGATCTGTTCTGATCAGGGGCACATCGTCCTGCGTGTGGCAGATGTAGCAGAGCTGAGGTTATATAAGTAGCAGAGCTGAGTGTGTCACGTGTGTGTTCTCTGTGGTTTTTCCAGGTAACTCTACAGCGTTAGTTTCACGCAGTGACTTATTACTCTACACGAGAGAAGCAAATGACAACTCCAGCTCTGCTACATCTGCCTGAAAAGCAAGGGCAGCCCTCATTTTCCATATGCCATCTCCTGCCCTTTACCCCCATGTGTCACGACCATTGTCCGTATTCATTGTAGATTCCTTTGGTCTCTGGACGTTCGATTACCGCTAATTGTTACTGGTTTGTCCCAGTTACCAAAGCAACTCGCTGAGGAGACGGAAACGCGTAGCCTTGGCTGAAATCCAGAAAAGCGATCAAGAGCGAGAGGGCGGCCGGCGCGGACCTGAGCGGCTTTGTGTGATTGACAGATCCCGGCCCCACATGTTGTTAATGCTAAATGCTCTTGAAATTGAATTCCGGGGTCATGTAAAGCTTCCGTATCCACACACGCGCCTCGCCGCCTTCCACGTGTTTCAGAGAGCTGACATTCGTCACCGTGTAAGGAAATGTAAAAAAAATATGTCTTTTCTGAGCGTCTGCAGCTTGGGTAACTTTCTAAATCCTTTTGCTTTTGTCTAGTTTTATACCCCAGTCACAACCAGAGCTGCAGTCTGTATTCTGCTATAACATCATGTCTTATATTCTAGTTACAACGAAAGCTGCACTCAAAATTCTGCTGTTACATCTGGTTTTATACTCCAGGAATATCCTGAGATAAAACGACAATTCAGCTGGTTTCCTTTTCTAATTTAGAGACTGCAGAACCTGACATCTCCGCGCTGCCCCCTGCTGGTTCAGCGTCTCCACGTAATGTTCTCTTCATACCATGCGCTGAACAGTAGAAGAAACTCCACTCCTGTTGTAATGCAGTGTTATAATAGTCTAACGAAGAGATAAATCCATTTCTCACAATGAACTGCATCCGATCCATGATGCTAGGGGTGTTGGGGTGAAATGTAAATACAGCTCTGGATGTGACTAGAGTAGAAAACTGAAGACAGCACAAGATAAGAAAAGCAAAGTAATGCAAAAAAAAATAATAATAGCATTTTATGTGCACCCTGCAAATGAGCTAAAAGCTTCCGCCACATCTATAGTTCTGCGCTCGCTGGGATTGGCCCCTCGGTTCAGTCTTCTGATGATGTCACTGAAGGGTGAATACAGCAAATCTGTGCATGTTCCGTCTTCTGCCCACTCACTGCTGCAGATCTTCTACTGTAAGTGGCAGATAAGACAATGACACGATTGCATTTCATTTCAGCAGCACAGTAGAGAACAAGCGGCTGCAGGCGGGAGACCACCGCAGCAGCCAAATAAAAGCATCTCATGTCAGAGCAATGTCATAACAGCGGTAAGTGACGTCAGAGGATGCGACTACAGTGACGGCAGCGACTGCTGGAACCTGCAGTGCTGTGTGTGAGGAGTGCGGAGGACTGGCTGCACTGCATTCTGCATTACTCTAATGTACATTCATCTCTCACAATACACCACAGTAGAGAGACCCTGAACCAGCAGGGAGTGCAGCGATGCATCTGATGTATGAGCACAGAGCAAACCCAACAGAACGCATGTGACCAGGGAACCCCAAGATCAGAAAAGTACAGTAACAGTCTCTTAATCCACCCCTAACCAGGCCCGATGCGTGCCGGACTGTCAGATCTTCTGGATTATTGGACAGTTATAGTGAAGTATATAAAATATACTTGAGAGAAGAGAACTTATCACTTTGCTTTTTAATCAGAGGAGTCTTCTAATTGATTCTCGTTCCCCTGGCTCTAGTTTTCCAAGTGGTAAAAGGTGGGGTTCAGGGGTGATCGTAGGCTAAACTCGTCATGTAAGAAAAAGTTCTGCAACTTTATAATATCATTTTGTTTTTCACCATTTTCAAGATTTCTGCTGGCTGTCGGTGAATGGGAACATTCTTGTTTACATCCAGAGGCTGAAAACCCATAAAGGTCTCGTCCTGCTCCTACAGCTGAAGGCTTGTGACAATGTATCAGTGCAGATAAGAGCTATCAGGACAGGAGAGATTTGTGCTGCTGCTGTGTTTAGCCCATATAAGATGGTAAACGAGATTGTAAATGGTGACTGTTTCTATTCACTGACCGCAAGCAGAAATCTTGAAAACGGTGAGGAATTTACACCCAACGTTTATTACAAAGCTGCAGAACATTGATGAGGCTTTATTATATTCACGAGGTCTTATCCCCCAGTGGATCCTGGACCTGCAGATAATACATAGATCCGAGCAGTTCAGCTCTATGATAAGCACACAGCGGATCCTGAACACACGCGCACATTGTGACAGATCTCTGCAGCGGATGAAGAAAGAGATTAATCCCTGTCCTCTCTCCTCCCTCCCGCACTCCTTTGCTGTCCTCTCTTCTCCCTCCTGCACTCCTTTGCTGTCCTCTCTTCTCCCTCCCGCACTCCTTTGCTGTCTCCTCTCTTCTCCCTCCCGCACTCCTTTGCTGTCTCCTCTCTTCTCCCTCCCGCACTCCTTTGCTGTCTCCTCTCTTCTCCCTCCCGCACTCCTTTGCTGTCTCCTCTCTTCTCCCTCCCGCACTCCTTTGCTGTCTCCTCTCTTCTCCCTCCCTGCACTCCTTTGCTGTCTCCTCTCTTCTCCCTCCCGCACTCCTTTGCTGTCTCCTCTCTTCTCCCTCTCGCACTCCTTTGCTGTCCTCTCTCCCGCACTCCTTTGCTGTCTCCTCTCTTCTCCCACCCGCACTCCTTTGCTGTACTCTCTCCTCCCTCCCGCACTCCTTTGCTGTCCTCTTATCTCCCTCTCGCACTCCTTTGCTGTCCTCTCTCCCGCACTCCTTTGCTGTCTCCTCTCTTCTCCCACCCGCACTCCTTTGCTGTCCTCTCTTCTCCCTCCCGCACTCCTTTGCTGTCTCCTCTCTTCTCCCTCCCGCACTCCTTTGCTGTCCTCTCTCCTCCCTCCCGCACTCCTTTGCTGTCTCCTCTCTTCTCCCTCTCGCACTCCTTTGCTGTCCTCTCTCCCGCACTCCTTTGCTGTCTCCTCTCTTCTCCCACCCGCACTCCTTTGCTGTACTCTCTCCTCCCTCCCGCACTCCTTTGCTGTCCTCTTATCTCCCTCTCGCACTCCTTTGCTGTCCTCTCTCCCGCACTCCTTTGCTGTCTCCTCTCTTCTCCCACCCGCACTCCTTTGCTGTCCTCTCTTCTCCCTCCCGCACTCCTTTGCTGTCTCCTCTCTTCTCCCTCCCGCACTCCTTTGCTGTCCTCTCTCCTCCCTCCCGCACTCCTTTGCTGTCCTCTTATCTCCCTCTCGCACTCCTTTGCTGTCCTCTCTCCCGCACTCCTTTGCTGTCTCCTCTCTTCTCCCTCCCGCACTCCTTTGCTGTCTCCTCTCTTCTCCCTCCCGCACTCCTTTGCTGTCTCCTCTCTTCTCCCTCTCGCACTCCTTTGCTGTCCTCTCTCCCGCACTCCTTTGCTGTCCTCTCTTCTCCCTCCCGCACTCCTTTGCTGTCCTCTCTTCTCCCTCCCGCACTCCTTTGCTGTCTGCTCTCTTCTCCCTCCCGCACTCCTTTGCGGTCCTCTCTCCTCCCTCCCGCACTCCTTTGCTGTCCTCTCTTCTCCCTCCCGCACTCCTTTGCTGTCCTCTTATCTCCCTCTCGCACTCCTTTGCTGTCCTCTCTTCTCCCTCTCGCATTCCTTTGCTGTCCTCTCTCCCGCACTCCTTTGCTGTCTCCTCTCTTCTCCCACCCGCACTCCTTTGCTGTCCTCTCTTCTCCCTCCCGCACTCCTTTTCTTTCCTCTCTTCTCCCTCCCGCACTCCTTTGCTGTCCTCTCTTCTCCCTCCCGCACTCCTTTGCTGTCCTCTCTTCTCTCTCCCGCACTTCTTTGCTGTCCTCTTCTCCCTCCCGCACTCCTTTGCTGTCCTCTCTTCTCCCTCCCGCACTCCTTTGCTGTCCTCTCTTCTCCCTCTCGCACTCCTTTGCTGTCCTCTCTTCTCCCTCCCGCACTCCTTTGCTGTCCTCTCTTCTCCCTCCTGCATTCCTTTGCTGTCCTCTCTTCTCCCTCCCGCACTCCTTTGCTGTCCTCTCTTCTCCCTCCCGCACTCCTTTGCTGTCTCCTCTCGTCTCCCTCCCGCACTCCTTTGCTGTCTCCTCTCGTCTCCCTCCCGCACTCCTTTGCTGTCCTCTCTTCTCCCTCCCGCACTCCTTTGCTGTCCTCTCTTCTCCCTCCTGCTCTCCTTTGTGTCCTCTCTTCTCCTTCCCTCACTCCTTTGCTGTCTCCTCTCGTCTCCCTCCCGCACTCCTTTGCTGTCCTCTCTTCTCCCTCCCGCACTCCTTTGCTGTCCTCTCTTCTCCCTCCCGCACTCCTTTGCTGTCTCCTCTCGTCTCCCTCCCGCACTCCTTTGCTGTCCTCTCTTCTCCCTCCCGCACTCCTTTGCTGTCCTCTCGCTCCACCTTGGATGTCTCTCCCCTGTAGAAGCACAAGATCGACCTGTTCTACAAGCTGCGGCATGTGATGAGCGAGGTGATTGACCTGCGCAGGCAGCTGCTGTCGGGTCACCTTACCCAGGACCAGGTGCGAGAGGTCAAGAGACACCTGACCGTGCGTCTGGACTGGGGCAATGAGTGAGTCACAAGGTCATAGGGCAGCCAATGAGAGTGGTGAGGTACCAGCGCCGCCCGCTCCATAACTTGCCGCTTCTCTCCTCTCTCTTTTCAGACACCTGGGTTTGGACTTAGTTCCTCGCAAGGAGTTTGAAGCAGTGGATTCTGAGCAGATCAGCGTCTCCGACTTATACAAGATGGTGAGATGTGTGAACGGTTCCTTCATCTCTGGTGGTGGTGAAGCAGCTCTCCACTGTGCGTTTGTCACAGGATTTTCGGGATGCGGCGCCATTTGGGACCCTCCTGAGGTCTAGGGGGAAAATGTGTGGCCATCTGGTTCCGTTTTCCCCTACAACCTGGCCTCCCTTCTTCTGAGGAGGGGGGGTGCACCCAGATGCATGCTCCAAGGTGGACCCTGGGGTGGCAGCCCAGGCAGAAGCCTTGGGCTGTTGTTGGGTCGGTCTCCCTGAGGTTCGGCGAGCGGCGATCATTGATCATCGATCCTCTTGGCCTATGGTTTGGAGGGTCGGGGAATGGTTATACAGGGCCTCTCTCTTTTAAGAGAAGGGCTGCGATGGGCCGCATCCTGGTGCACTTTTTGAGTGGCACCTCTGCACTTTTTATGCACTTGGGTGAGCGGAGAAAACAAAACACTACAGCTCTCAGCATGCACTGATGGCTTGTGGCTCTAAGGCACCGATGGGAGTTGTAGTTTCCCAATGGCTGGAGAGCCCCAGGCTGCCGACCACAAAGTAATAGCTGCTAGCAGAGAGCTGGGCCTTGTAGTGCCACATTCAGTATAGACTTGTGTGCCCATCAGCGGTGCAGTCACACTTTACAATGTAATCCAATGGGAAAAATATTTTGTAACGCACGACATTAAGAAATCTGCCTGAGTTGCGGAATATTCCTCCCATTGAATTGCATTGTAACGTTTTTCAGATTTTTACATTGCGGGAAGTCCAGACAAATACGCCGCGTCATGTGACTGCGCCCAAAACCGGTGTCCGTGTTCTGTGAATTAGAGCATCCGTGTAAGAAAAGAAAGCACTTCCTGGTTCTGTGGAGTCACATGGTGTGTCACATGATCCCTCTCAGCCAGTAAGCAGCTCTGAAAAGAATCATGTGACTCCACAGAACAGGAAGTCTTTTCATTTGACCTCCCCTGTGTGTAAATTTGGGGGGCGGTTTAGTGGGTGTGATTGTTCCCCCTGTACACCTCACACTGATGTTTGTCTGCTCTATTTAATCGTCATATAAGTTCTGCTATTTTCTAATATACTTTGTGTTTCAGTTTCTCACCGTTTTCAACATCTATGCTTGCTGTCAGTGACTGGAAACATTATTTATGTCGAAAAATCCATTCCTGCTCACGCAGCTGATGGCCTTTTACAGTTTTATCGAGTCTAAGCAATCAGTCAGCTGATCAATCAGGCTGATACATTGTTACAAACCTTCAGCTGTGAGGAATATTTGCCTCTAGATGCGCATGTTCCAGTCACTGATCGTGTTTCTTACATTCATTCTTTGCATCGTTTGTATCTGGTGATTTTCCATCAATTAATACAATTACCGCGGGCGTGCGATGTCGGTTTCGCTTCTACGCTTCTTGCTCGCGGTTTCGCCCCTTTGTCACTCAGGGATGACATTGACGTGTGCGGTTCTGACAATGTATTATTTTCTCTACAGCATCTGTCAAGTCGACACAATGTTCAGCAGAGCACCAACCAGGTATGTGGGGGGCAGAGAAAACGGGGTGACAGATGGGGGAGGGGAGATGATTATGTGGATCCCCATTCCACAGCGGAGTGATGGTAGGATCACCGTGTGTCGGGGTCAAAATAATACAAGTGTCCAGAACGAGCGACTCTCTGCCAGGTCTGAAGTGCTCGCAATAACGGCCCGTGGGTGATGCACCCCCCCCCCCAGATTGCTGCACAGCTAAGACTTGCCATTCAGGACTCAATATGGCCGCCGTTAGAGCTCTCACAGGGCTGGTCACCCAGCTTTCCCAGAATTCTGTAAGGCAAATTCGGCTTGATATTAACTGGGGGGGGGGGGGTTCTTAATTTATGTGGGGAGTTCTTAAGGAAGGAAATAGATCCCCCCCCCATCAGCACTCCGTCCAGTCCAGTGACACAGAGGGGCAGACACCGGGCGCTCAGCGGTGACCCGATGTGCCCAGTGATGGGGTCATACAGGAGGATTCTGGGCGAGCTGCGGGTGGCATTGTGATGGTGGGTAGAGGACAGGTTCTGGATCCAGGCTGGTGACCTGACTTGCTGTCACAGGTGGACACCCTGAGGCAGAGACACAAGGAGCCTCGCGCCCCGATCCCCCACCACCTTCTCCTCAACCTGAAGAGCTTCACACACAGCAACATCGGGGAGGACGTGGACCTCTTCTTCTCACTCTACGACATGAGGGAGGCCCGTCAGATCAGGTGATTCACGCCCCGGCTCCTCCATTCACCCCTCATCTGTCCGCCCATCACCCACATGCCCACGCCCCAGGTCCTGCCACCTGTCTGTCTCGTTCATTTCCTCAGTGTCTTCTGTCACTCCCTGTTAAATTAACCTCTGTCTCCCCTCAGTGAGAGGTTCATGGTTCGGCTCAACAAGAATGGAGGCCCCAGGAACCCGGAGAAGCTGGAGCGACTCTGCGCCTTATTCACGGTACGTGTCTGGGGGGTAACGTCTGCGCTCCTGGGGACAATACATAGACATGTCCCTATATATTATACATGAGGTTTGCTGCAGCCCAGAATTCTGCAAAAGTCGCACAGAGCGGCAGTAACTGTCTCAGGAGTCATCAATTTACATATTAGTTCAGGTTTCTGCCCCCAGCACAATGTGGAATATATTAAATATCATAAAACCTCATTCAACCCAGATCAGTAACAAGTATGTCCACCTCACATCACCATTTTCTATATAGAGGCACTGTGTACATACATTACATTACTTATCCTGTACTGATCCTGAGTTACATCCTGTATTATACTCCAGAGCTGCACTCACTATTCTGCTGGTGGAGTCACTGTGTACATACATTACATTACTTATCCTGTACTGATCCTGCGTTATATCCTGTATTATACTCCAGAGCTGCACTCACTATTCTGCTGGTGGAGTCACTGTGTACATACATTACATTACTTATCCTGTACTGATCCTGAGTTACATCCTGTATTATACTCCAGAGCTGCACTCACTATTCTGCTGGTGGAGTCACTGTGTACATACATTACATTACTTATCCTGTACTGATCCTGAGTTACATCCTGTATTATACTCCGGAGCTGCACTCACTATTCTGCTGGTGGAGTCACTGTGTACATACATTATATTACTTATCCTGTACTGATCCTGAGTTATATCCTGTATTATACTCCAGAGCTGCACTCACTGTTCTGCTGGTGGAGTCACTGTGTACATACATTACATTACTTATCCTGTACTGATCCTGAGTTATATCCTTTATTATACTCCAGAGCTGCACTCACTATTCTGCTGGTGGAGTCACTGTGTACATACATTACATTACTTATCCTGTACTGATCCTGAGTTATATCCTGTATTATACTCCAGAGCTGCACTCACTATTCTGCTGGTAGAGTCACTGTGTACATACATTACATTACTTATCCTGTACTGATCCTGAGTTACATCCTGTATTATACTCCAGAGCTGCACTCACTATTCTGCTGGTGGAGTCACTGTGTACATACATTACATTACTTATCCTGTACTGATCCTGAGTTATATCTTGTATTATACTCCAGAGCTGCACTCACTATTAATAATAATAATAATAATAATCTTTATTTATATAGCGCCAACATATTACGCAGCACTTTACAATTTAGAGGGAACATGAAACAAACAATATCAGACATTACATAGTGACAAAGTTCATTTACAATTCAAACCTGGGTAGTGAGGACCCTGCTCGCAAGAGCTTACAATCTATGAGGACATAAGGGAGACACAACGTGTAACAGTGTTTGTTCTGTACAATGGTCCGGCCATTTTTATACACATGCGGTGGTAACATAAAGCTGCATGAGCCGGTCACCAGCCGGTATCCGTGTATGACGGACATGAAGAGAAGGAGTGTGAGGGAATCTTATTCTGATGACTAATCTAAATGGAGGGCCATGGAAAGGAGTCAGATTAGGGAATGTTATAGGCCGGTCTAAATAGATGTGTTTTCAGGGCACGTTTAAAACTGTGGATATTGGGAATTAATCTGATTGTCTGGGGTAGCACATTCCAGAGGACGGGTGCAGCACGAGAGAAATCCTGGAGACGGGAGTGGGAGGTTCGGATTATGGAGGATTTTAATCTAAGGTCGTTGGCAGAACGTAGAGTCCGAGTAGGGTGGTAGACAGAGATGAGGGAGGAGATGTAAGGAGGTGCAGCACTGTGGAGAGCTTTGTGGGTGAGAGTAATAAGTTTGAATTTTATTCGGAAGGGGATGGGCAACCAGTGCAGTGACTGGCACAGATTAGAGGCGTTGGTGTAGCGGTTGGTCATAAAGATGAGCCTGGCTGCTGCATTGAGGATAGATTGGAGAGGGGAGACTTTAGTGAGGGGAAGACCGACTAGTAATGAGTTACAGTAGTCAAGACGAGAGTGAATCAGAGCAACAATGAGAGTTTTGGCGGTTTCCTCCGTAAGAAAAGAGCGGATTCTGGAGATGTTTTTGAGGTGAAAATGACAGGAGCGTGAAAGTGATTGTATGTGAGGAGTAAAGGAAAGATCGGAGTCAAAAATAACCCCGAGACAGCGGGCGTGCTGCTTAGGAGTTATGATAGTGCCACACACAGATATAGAGACATCAGGTTTAGGGAGGTTAGTAGATGGTGGGAACACAAGGAGCTCAGTTTTAGAAAGATTCAGTTTCAGATAGAGAGAGGACATGATGTTAGAGACAGCGGACAGACAATCACTGGTGTTCTGTATTAGAGCAGGGGTGATGTCACGGGAAGAGGTATATAATTGGGTGTCATCAGCGTAGAGATGGTACTGGAAGCCAAATCTGCTGATGGTTTGTCCAATAGGAGCTGTGTAGAGAGAAAAGAGGAGCGGACCTAGGACTGATCCCTGAGGAACCCCGATATCAAGGGGAAGAGGAGAAGAGGTGGAACCAGCAAATGACACACTGAATGAGCGGTCAGAGAGATAGGAGGAAAACCAAGAGAGAGCCGCGTCCTTGAGGCCAATAGAGTGGAGCATGTTAAGTAGGAGTTTGTGGTCTACAGTGTCAGAGGCGGCCGAGAGATCCAAAAGAATCAGGAGAGAGGATTTACCGTCCGATTTAGCCGCCAAGAGATCATTTGAGACTTTAGTAAGGGCAGTTTCTGTGGAGTGTAGAGTGCGGAAACCAGATTGTAAGGGGTCAAGAATGGAGTTAGCAGAGAGATAGCGGATAAGGCGAGAGTAGACCAAGCGTTCCAGGAGTTTGGAGATGAAGGGCAGATTAGAGACTGGTCGGTAGTTGGCAGCGCTGGATGGGTCAAGAGTTGGTTTTTTCAATAATGGGTTTATAATGGCATGTTTAAAAGCGGAGGGAAAGATACCAGAGGAAAGAGAGAGGTTAAATATTTTAGTCATGTGACTAGTGACAGCCGGGGAGAGGGACTGGAGGAGGTGTGAGGGGAGAGGGACTGGAGGAGGTGTGAGGGGACAGGGTCACTAGGGCAGGTAGGACGAGAAGAAGAGAGGAGCCTCGAGACTTCTTCTTCAGTTATTGGGTCAAATGCTGAGAGTGAAGAAGAGCGAGTGCGGGGGGGAAGGGGATCGATGTTACTAGGGGACTGGGAGAGAATATCATGCCGGATGTTGTCAATTTTAACTTTAAAATAATTGGCCAGGTCTTCAGCACTGAGATCTGTGATTGGCATCTGCACTTTAGGACTAAGGAGGGAGTGAAAAGTATCAAAGAGGCGTTTTGGATTATTAGATAGTGTGGAGATGAGAGAAGTGAAGTAGACTTGTTTGGCGCGGTGAAGGGCAGAGTTGTAAGTTTTGAGCATAAATTTGTAATGGAGGAAATCTGCATCCAAATGCGATTTTCTCCACAGTCGTTCGGCACATCTCAAGCACCGGTGAAGAAAGCGGGATTGAGGCGTGTGCCAGGGTTGTCGTCGTCTTTGTCGGGTGGTTCGGAGTGTAGTGGGGGCTGCTTCATCCAATGCATTTTTGAGAGTGTTATTATAAAGTTTGGCAGCCAGATTGGGACAGGAGAGGGAAGAGATAGGGGGCAATGAGGACTGTAGACTGTCTATGAGTTTCACAGTGTTAATGGCATGTAGATTTCTGTATGTCTGATACGTAGGGATGACCTGAGGAGGCAGATAATATTTGATAGTAAAGGAGAGAAGATTGTGGTCAGAAAGCGGGAGAGGAGAGTTAATAAAGTCAGAAACTGAGCAGAGGAGTCACTGTGTACATACATTACATTACTTATCCTGTACTGATCCTGAGTTACATCCTGTATTATACTCCAGAGCTGCACTCACTATTCTGCTGGTGGAGTCACTGTGTACATACATTACATTACTTATCCTGTACTGATCCTGAGTTATATCCTTTATTATACTCCAGAGCTGCACTCACTATTCTGCTGGTGGGGTCACTGTGTACATACATTACTTATCCTGTACTGACCCTGAGTTATATCCTTTATTATACTCCAGAGCTGCACTCACTATTCTGCTGGTGGAGTCACTGTGTACATACATTACATTACTTATCCTGTACTGATCCTGAGTTATATCCTTTATTATACTCCAGAGCTGCACTCACTATTCTGCTGGTGGAGTCACTGTGTACATACATTACATTACTTATCCTGTAGTGATCCTGAGTTACATTCTGTATTATACTCCAGAGCTGCACTCAGTATTCTGCTGGTGGAGTCACTGTGTACATACATTACATTACTTATCCTGTACTGATCCTCAGTTACATCCTGTATTATACTCCAGAGCTGCACTCACTATTCTGCTGGTGGAGTCACTGTGTACATACATTACATTACTTATCCTGTACTGATCCTGAGTTATATCATGTATTATACTCCAGAGCTGCACTCACTATTCTGCTGGTGGAGTCACTGTGTACATACATTACATTACTTATCCTGTACTGATCCTGAGTTATATCCTGTATTATACTCCAGAGCTGTACTCGCTATTCTGCTGGTGGAGTCACTGTGTACATACTGAGTAACAACCTGTAAAAATGAGTACAGCTCTGGAGTATAATACAGGCTGTAACTCAGGATCAGTACAGGATAAGTAATGTAATGTATGTACACAGTGACTCCACCAGCAGAATACTGAGTGCAGCTCTGGAGTATAATACAGGATGTAACCCAGGATCAGTACAGGATAAGTAATGTAATGTATGTACACAGTGACTCCACCAGCAGAATAGTGAGTGCAGCTCTGGAGTATAATACAGGATATAACTCAGGATCAGTACAGGATAAGTAATGTAATGTATGTAAACAGTGACTCCACCAGCAGAATAGTGAGTGCAGCTCTGGAGTATAATACAGGATGTAACTCAGGATCAGTACAGGATAAGTAATGTAATGTATGTACACAGTGACTCCACCAGCAGAATAGTGAGTGCAGCTCTGGAGTATAATACGGGATGTAACTCAGGATAAGTAAGGATAATATGGTAATTTACAAATAAAGATACATTCTGAATATAATCTGTAACATGCTGATCAGAGGTGAGATACTTTATATTTTCCGTCCCAAAATATTATTTTACGTTTTGTATGTTACAATATATTTACATGACCTGATATTAGACTGTACATCCTGTCCTTGAAGTTACAATATCAAGATTTGTCTGTTCTGTTCTATGTTGCCCACAACTATGATGGCAGTATGTGCCGTGACGGGGGCTCAGGGGCATTTTACTGACATCTGATGTCTATTTTTGGCTGTCAGTAAGGTTTTGCTCGCTGCGTGACGTGTGACTTGTTTATACTTTATGACAGGATTTGAGCAGTAAAGATGTGAAGCGCGACCTCCACCTTGTCGTCCATGTAATCCGGATAGGTAGGTGACCCCTACACTCAGTCCTACGACACTCACATCCCCCAGATGAGGACAGATGACTTTACTTCTCACTCTATTTCAGGACGAATGCTCCTCAACGACTCACGGAAGGGTCCCCCTCACATCCATTATCGGAGACCCTACGGATGTGCTGTGCTGAGTCTGGGGGAAGTGCTGCCGGCGCTGTGCGAAAATCGAGACGAGAAGGACTTTGTCATGAAGGTTTATATGTGAGTATGCAGGCCTGATAATAGTGTATGTAAGTACAAGGATACAGTATGACAGTGTATATGAGGACGTGAATACAGTATGACAGTGTATATGAGCACGTGGCTACAATATGACAGTGTATATGAGGTCGTGGATACAGTATGACAGTGTATATGAGGACGTGGATACAGTATGACAGTGTATATGAGCACGTGGCTACAATATGACAGTGTATATGAGGACGTGCATACAGTATGACAGTGTATATGAGGACGTGCATACAGTATGACAGTGTATATGAGCACGTGGATACAGTATGACAGTGTATATGAGGACATGCATACAGTATGACAGTGTATATGAGGACATGGCTACAATATGACAGTGTATATGAGGACGTGGATACAGTATGACAGTGTATATGAGGACGTGGATACAGTATGACAGTGTATATGAGGACGTGGATACAGTATGACAGTGTATATGAGCACGTGGCTACAATATGACAGTGTATATGAGGACGTGGATACAGTATGACAGTGTATATGAGGACGTGGATACAGTATGACAGTGTATATGAGGACGTGGATACAGTATGACAGTGTATATGAGGACGTGGATACAGTATGACAGTGTATATGAGGACGTGGATACAGTATGACAGTGTATATGAGCATGTGGCTACAACATGACAGTGTATATGAGGACGTGGATACAGTATGACAGTGTATATGAGGACGTGGATACAGTATGACAGTGTATATGAGACGTGGATACAGTATGACAGTATATATGAGGACATGCATACAGTATGACAGTGTATATGAGGACGTGGATACAGTATGGCAGTGTATATGAGCACGTGGCTACAATATGACAGTGTATATGAGGACGTGGATACAGTATGACAGTGTATATGAGGACGTGGATACAGTATGACAGTGTATATGAGGACGTGGATACAGTATGATAGTGTATATGAGGACGTGGATACAGTATGACAGTGTATATGAGGATGTGGATACAATATGACAGTGTATATGAGGTCGTGGATACAGTATGACAGTGTATATGTGGGCGTGGATACAGTATGACAGTGTATATGAGGATGTGGATACAATATGACAGTGTATATGAGGATGTGGATACAGTATGACAGTGTATATGAGGACGTGGATACAGTATGACAGTGTATATGAGGACATGGATACAATATGACAGTGTATATGAGGACGTGGATACAATATGACAGTGTATATGAGGACGTGGATACAGTATGACAGTGTATATGAGGATGTGGATACAGTATGACAGTGTATATGAGGACGTGGATACAGTATGACCATGTATATGAGCACGTGGATACAGTATGACAGTGTATATGAGGACGTGGATACAGTATGACAGTGTATATGAGGACGTGGATACAGTATGACAGTGTATATGAGGACGTGGCTACAATATGACATTGTATATGAGGACGTGGATACAATATGACAGTGTATATGAGGACGTGGATACAGTATGACAGTGTATATGAGGATGTGGATACAGTATGACAGTGTATATGAGGACGTGGATACAGTATGACAGTGTATATGAGGACGTGGATACAATATGACAGTGTATATGAGGACGTGGATACAGTATGACAGTGTATATGAGGACGTGGATACAGTATGACAGTGTATATGAGGACATGGATACAGTATGACAGTGAATATGAGGACGTGGATACAGTATGACAGTGTATATGAGGACATGGATACAATATGACAGTGTATATGAGCACGTGGATGCAGTATGACAGTGTATATGAGGACATGGATACAGTATGACAGTGTATATGAGGACGTGGATACAGTATGACAGTGTATATGAGCACGTGGATACAGTATGACAGTGTATATGAGGACGTGGATACAGTATGATAGTGTATATGAGCACGTGGATACAGTATGACAGTGTATATGAGGACGTGGATACAGTATGATAGTGTATATGAGCACGTGGATACAGTATGACAGTGTATATGAGGACGTGGATACAGTATGACAGTGTATATGAGCACGTGGATACAGTATGACAGTGTATATGAGGACGTGGATACAGTATGACAGTGTATATGAGGTCGTGGATACAGTATGACAGTGTATATGAGGACGTGGATACAATATGACAGTGTATATGAGGTCGTGGATACAGTATGACAGTGTATATGAGGTCGTGGATACAATATGACAGTGTATATGAGGTCGTGGATACAGTATGACAGTGTATATGAGGATGTGGATACAGTATGACAGTGTATATGAGGACGTGGATACAGTATGACAGTGTATATGAGGACATGGATACAATATGACAGTGTATATGAGCACGTGGATGCAGTATGACAGTGTATATGAGGACATGGATACAGTATGACAGTGTATATGAGGACGTGGATACAGTATGACAGTGTATATGAGCACGTGGATACAGTATGACAGTGTATATGAGGACATGGATACAGTATGACAGTGTATATGAGGACATGGATACAGTATGACAGTGTATATGAGGACGTGGATACAGTATGACAGTGTATATGAGGACGTGGATACAGTATGACAGTGTATATGAGCACGTGGATACAGTATGACAGTGTATATGAGGACGTGGATACAATATGACAGTGTATATGAGGTCGTGGATACAGTATGACAGTGTATATGAGGACGTGGATACAATATGACAGTGTATATGAGGTCGTGGATACAGTATGACAGTGTATATGAGGACGTGGATACAATATGACAGTGTATATGAGGTCGTGGATACAGTATGACAGTGTATATGAGGACGTGGATACAATATGACAGTGTATATGAGGACGTGGATACAGTATGATAGTGTATATGAGCACTTGGATACAGTATGACAGTGTATATGAGGACGTGGATACAGTATGATAGTGTATATGAGCACGTGGATACAGTATGACAGTGTATATGAGGACGTGGATACAGTATGACAGTGTATATGAGCACGTGGATACAGTATGACAGTGTATATGAGGACGTGGATACAGTATGACAGTGTATATGAGGTCGTGGATACAGTATGACAGTGTATATGAGGACGTGGATACAGTATGACAGTGTATATGAGGTCGTGGATACAATATGACAGTGTATATGAGGTCGTGGATACAGTATGACAGTGTATATGAGGTCGTGGATACAATATGACAGTGTATATGAGGACGTGGATACAGTATGACAGTGTATATGAGGTCGTGGATACAGTATGACAGTGTATATGAGGTCGTGGATACAATATGACAGTGTATATGAGGTCGTGGATACAGTATGACAGTGTATATGAGGATGTGGATACAGTATGACAGTATATGAGGACGTGGATACAGTATGACAGTGTATATGAGCACGTGGATGCAGTATGACAGTGTATATGAGGACATGGATACAGTATGACAGTGTATATGAGGACGTGGATACAGTATGACAGTGTATATGAGCACGTGGATACAGTATGACAGTGTATATGAGGACGTGGATACAGTATGACAGTGTATATGAGGACGTGGATACAGTATGACAGTGTATATGAGCACGTGGATACAGTATGACAGTGTATATGAGGACGTGGATACAATATGACAGTGTATATGAGGTCGTGGATACAGTATGACAGTGTATATGAGGACGTGGATACAATATGACAGTGTATATGAGGACATGGATACAGTATGACAGTGTATATGAGGACGTGGATACAGTATGACAGTGTATATGAGCACGTGGCTACAATATGACAGTGTATATGAGGTCGTGGATACAGTATGACAGTGTATATGAGGACGTGGATACAATATGACAGTGTATATGAGGTCGTGGATACAGTATGACAGTGTATATGAGGACGTGGATACAGTATGACAGTGTATATGAGGACGTGGATACAGTATGACAGTGTATATGAGGACGTGGATACAATATGACAGTGTATATGAGGACGTGGATACAGTATGACAGTGTATATGAGGACGTGGATACAGTATGACAGTGTATATATGAGCACACAGGCCTGGTAATGGTGTATATATATATAATACAATAGCGTGACTATGAGGGTGGGGGGATTACAGTAAACCCTCCAGGATCTTTCACCATCTGGGATAAGGTCATTGTAGAGGTTAAATACGGTGTCTTGGAGAAAGTCCAACCAGACCGCCATAACGTACGGATAGTAAGAAATAGACGCGTTCAGTCAGTGAGCGGTGACGTCCGTCCTGTAGTGACACAAATGCTGTAGAGCCACAAGTTCTCCTGCTCGTGTGAGCGCTCCAATTACATGATGAGTATATACTTTATTTCACATTCTCTCCTGCACTGACTTCCTTCTGAGCATGTACGTCGACACATTAGCCAATCTGAACAAGCAGAGCTGCAGTGTAGAGCATTGGGGAGAGAAGATATGCAGCTTGAACCTCTGATTAGACTGAAGGGGGATTTTAGACTACCTTGGACTCACAATAGACAATTCAGAAATTTACTAATCCTAGATGTGTCCTAATGGAGCAGAGCTGCAGTGCAAAGCATGGGGGACCGTACAGTGTGCTATAAATGAGAAATCTATGAAAGGAGGCTGGTACACTTAATGTGACGAGCAGTGAGTGTGGGGGCTATGCTGAGCGATGCTGTTGTCCCTGTTATTCACACTTCCATGTTGTGACTTTCTCTTTCAGGTGTAATAATGAGAATGAATGGTTCCAGATTCACGAGAACATCATCCGGAAGACCAGCACCAAGTACTCCACACCCAGCTCCAACTACGGTACCAGTCATTATACCCAGATTACAGTGTTAGACCCCCGTGTGCCCCCGACATTAGTATCACAGGGGCCGTGGTTTATTAGGACATCAGGTATCAGCACCGCGGAGAGCTCCCTGATCTATAGAGCTCCCTGATCTATGGAGCTCCCTGATCTATGGAGCTCTCTGATCTATGGAGCTCCCTGACCTATAGAGCTCCCTGATCTATAGAGCTCCCTGACCTATAGAGCTCCCTGATCTATGGAGCTCCCTGATCTATGGAGCTCCCTGACCTATAGAGCTCCCTGACCTATAGAGCCCCCTGACCTATAGAGCTCCCTGACCTATGGAGCTCCCTGATCTATGGAGCTCCCTGACCTATAGAGCTCCCGTACCTATAGAGCTCCCTGACCTATAGAGCCCCCTGACCTATAGAGCTCCCTGACCTATGGAGCTCCCTGATCTATGGAGCTCCCTGACCTATAGAGCTCCCGTACCTATAGAGCTCCCTGACCTATGGAGCTCCCTGACCTATGGAGCTCCCTGATCTATGGAGCTCCCTGACCTATGGAGCTCCCTGACCTATGGAGCTCCCTGACCTATAGAGCTCCCTGACCTATAGAGCCTCCCTGATCTATGGAGCTCCCTGACCTATAGAGCCTCCCTGATCTATGGAGCTCCCTGATCTATGGAGCTCCCTGATCTATAGAGCTCCCTGATCTATGGAGCTCCCTGATCTATGGAGCTCCCTGATCTATGGAGCTCCCTGATCTATGGAGCTCCCTGACCTATGGAGCTCCCTGATCTATGGAGCTCCCTGACCTATGGAGCTCCCTGACCTATGGAGCTCCCTGACCTATAGAGCTCCCTGACCTATAGAGCCTCCCTGATCTATGGAGCTCCCTGACCTATAGAGCCTCCCTGATCTATGGAGCTCCCTGATCTATGGAGCTCCCTGATCTATAGAGCTCCCTGATCTATGGAGCTCCCTGATCTATGGAGCTCCCTGATCTATGGAGCTCCCTGATCTATGGAGCTCCCTGATCTATGGAGCTCCCTGATCTATGGAGCTCCCTGATCTATGGAGCTCCCTGATCTATAGAGCTCCCTGACCTATGGAGCTCCCTGACCTATGGAGCTCCCTGATCTATGGAGCTCCCTGATCTATAGAGCTCCCTGATCTATGGAGCTCCCTGACCTATAGAGCTCCCTGACCTATAGAGCCTCCCTGATCTATGGAGCTCCCTGACCTATAGAGCTCCCTGATCTTTAGAGCTCCCTGACCTATAGAGCTGCCTGACCTATAGAGCTCCCTGACCTATAGAGCTCCCTGACCTATAGAGCTCTCTGACCTATAGAGCTCCCTCCCAGCAGGACACGTGGAGGGAATATATATACAGCCCCACAGTGATCGTAGCCCCCACTGATAAGCGGCATCTTATCACTGAGGTTTTGTGTTTCCTCTCATCCAGGTCTCATTGTGTCTTTACAACTTCTGCGCGGTGACATGGAGCAGATCCGTAGAGAAAATCAGCTGCTGCTTAACAGGGGGGCAGCCGTTACCCGCAAACTGGGGTTCCCCGATGTCATCATTCCAGGTATAAGTGGGCTCATGTTGTACATTCAGAACCCAGAGTTTTATTACACTATGTAAACATTGCACAATTAGCGTACAACACCCATCAAATGATCTTCTACACATACAAATACACTCAAACACACACACATACATACATACATACATACATACAGACACACAAATACTCACACCTATACATACAGACACACAAATACTCACACCTATACATACAGACACACAAAGACACACATATATACATACATACACACACATAAATATATATATACACACACACATACATATATACATACATACACATACATACACACACACATATATACATACATACAGACACACAAATACACACACCTATACATACATATTCATATATACATACCCATCTCTCTCTATATATATATATATATATATATATATATATATATATAACACACACGCGCACACACACATACATACAAATACACACACCTATACATATACATACACACGCACACAAATATACACGTTAAATACACACACACATATATACATACATACATAATACATACACACACATATATATTTAGCCCATTGATGAGCTGTGACTGATCTCGCAGACAAGAATTGATGTACAGTGAATATTTCTATTCATCCAACTTTTCGAGTGTCCTGAATCTTCCCCAATTTTCTGCTGTTTCTTATTGGTTTACATGAGGCTCCTGTCATTCTCAGCACCCGCCGTCCTTCCAGGTGCTGTATGCTATAGTGACAGCCACGCCATGAGATTATGGTGGGAATGACGGACCGTCACGTCATGAGATTATGGTGGCATTGACTGACAGCCACGTCATGAGATTATGGTGGCAGCGACTGACAGCCACGTCATGAGATTATGGTGGCAGCGACTGACATCCACGTCATGAGATTATGGTGGCAGTGACTGACAGCTTGTCGCAGCCTCGTCCCTGTTATCAGTGAATAGATTCCTGTCTTGTCTTCGCCTACATTGGCGCACAGCTCTGTGTCCTGCGTTGCGCTCGTCCGGCTCTGTGTCCTGAGTTGCGCTCGTCCGGCTCTGTGTCCTGAGTTGCGCTCGTCCGGCTCTGTGTCCTGAGTTGCGCTCGTCCGGCTCTGTGTCCTGAGTTGCGCTCGTCCGGCTCTGTGTCCTGAGTTGCGCTCGTCCGGCTCTGTGTCCTGAGTTGCGCTCGTCCGGCTCCGTGTCCTGAGTTGCGCTCGTCCGGCTCCGTGTCCTGAGTTGCGCTCGTCCGGCTCCGTGTCCTGAGTTGCGCTCGTCCGGCTCCGTGTCCTGAGTTGCGCTCGTCCGGCTCCGTGTCCTGAGTTGCGCTCGTCCGGCTCCGTGTCCTGAGTTGCGCTCGTCCGGCTCCGTGTCCTGAGTTGCGCTCGTCCGGCTCCGTGTCCTCAATTGCGCTCGTCCGGCTCCGTGTCCTGAGTTGCGCTCGTCCGGCTCCGTGTCCTGAGTTGCGCTCGTCCGGCTCCGTGTCCTCAATTGCGCTCGTCCGGCTCCGTGTCCTCAGTTGCGCTCGTCCGGCTCTGTGTCCCGAGTTGCGCTCGTCCGGCTCTGTGTCCCGAGTTGCGCTCGTCCGGCTCTGTGTCCCGAGTTGCGCACGTCCTGCTCTGTGTCCCGAGTTGCGCTCGTCCTGCTCTGTGTCCCGAGTTGCGCTCGTCCGGCTCTGTGTCCCGAGTTGCGCTCGTCCGGCTCTGTGTCCAGAGTTGCGCTCGTCCGGCTCTGTGTCCTGCGTTGCGCTCGTACAGCTCTGCTCACTCGGTGCTGGATCTACACGGTTCAGTCTTTTCTGTCACCCCTCTCTCCTCATCGTCTCATCTCTCGCCCTCTTCTTTTTCCTGATTTGCAATAACCCTTCTGCTTCAGAAACACAGATAGCAGAGTGTAAGTCCCTGTGCCTACCACTGCTTGCACCCAGTGACTGACCCACTGCCTGAGGAGGGCGCTCTGCAAGCTTTCATGTGGTGGCATCTCATGACGCCTTCCCAGCTCTGCACAGTTGAGCTCTTGCCCCCGGCCAGTGTATGGCGCGATGCTGGGGGGTTTGTGTTATGTCATTGGTGCATGGCGCGGCAGGCATGGTCATCACTGCACGGGAGTGATGCTCTGCAGTTTGCGCGCTGCAGATGCGAGGGATGCTTTGCTCAGCTGATTGATGATGCTCTGCTTTGGGCGCGCTGCTCTGCAGAGTTGTTAGTATTTATGCAATGTGTGTATCGTCATCACAGGGGACGTGCGCAATGACCTCTATGTGACTCTGGAGAGGGGAGACTTTGAGAGAGGAGGGAAGAGCGTGCAGAAGAATATCGAGGTGACCATGCACGTACTGTACGCTGACGGGGAGAACCTGAGGGTAAGACGTCCCAGATCACTGCATGCTATAATACAATGTAACATGAAAGACTTAGAGCCCAGGCAACCGCTGACCTCTCCATAGAGAGTTACATCATGTCCTAGACTCCAGTCACATCCAGAGCGGCATTCATAATTCTGCTGGTTTCAATTCAGCTCAGAAGTGAGTGGAGGAGAAGACGTGACGTCATTGATCGCTGCAGATTCATAAATTGTTTGCAAAGTTACTTAACATGAAATGTAGATTGGACTTCGAGGTAGAATGAACACGGATGATGACAAATACTGTAAGGTCGTCCTTTCTAATAGAGGACACGAGAGACGCAGAGTTTGATCCCTCGCTCTGCGATACTTGAGGCATTTATTACCGGTTTACCTCCGCAGAACTGACCCCTGTATATAAATAATACCTTGTAAATGACACCACATAATACTCCACCTGCGTACAATAACACGTTCTGTACCCGACCTCAGAAGGGCACGGTTTTATATTTTCTCTCATCTGTAATAACTCTGCTGTTTACCGGTCGGGCGTCGTTCACATCTGCGTCAGGGCTCCGTTCACATCGTCCCGTCGGAGCTTTCCATCAAGAGAACCCACGAACGGAAACCAAACTGATTTCAATGGTGACGGATCCGGTGCAAATGGTTTCCGTTTGTCCCCGCTGTGTAAGGGTTCTGTCTGTCGTTTTGACGGAATGAGCAGCGCCGTCGACTGCGGTATTGATTCTGTCAAAACGACGGAACCCTTCCACAACGGTGACAAAAAGAAACCATTTGCACCGGATCCGTCACCATTGAACTCAGTTTGGTTTCCATTTGTTTCAGTTTGGATTCTGTTCATTGGTTCCTGACGCAGGTGTGAACGGAGCCCAGCGGTATGAGCAGCATTCTTCCTGCAGGTATTACCCCCTGATCTTCATCTGATTGATCGCTATTAATGTGAATGTGTAACTTGTGTCTTGCAGGACTGTGTCAGCCTCGGAGCCGGGGAGCCGCCCCGCACACAGTACCACTCGTTCGTCCTTTACCACAACAACAGTCCCCGGTGGGGGGAGCTCATAAAACTGCCCATCCCTATCGACAGATTCCGGGGATCCCACCTACGCTTCGAGTTCCGACATTGCTCCAGTAGGTCCTAGTAGAGTGTAATACCCAGGGGAGCAGATAGAGGGGGGTATAGGGTGCAGTAATGGGTGACAACTCTCAACCTGCGGTAATACAGGCAACGTGAGGTCCAGGGGATGGTGCGGACACCCTTAAAAGACTTGTTTACCTCTTTCCATATGACCTTTTATATGAGGGTCCACGTGCCACTGATCAGCTCTCACTGGCGGGCTCAGCGTGTCCCAGCGATCACATGGGGGACATTTATGTGGACAGCCCCTTTAATAAACCCACGTTCCTCATTGTCGCTGACCAGACTCTCGCTCTTCCCGTCTTTCCATTTTTCAGCAAAGGATAAGGGAGAGAAGAAGCTCTTTGGATTTTCCTTCACTCCGCTGATGAGAGACGACGGGACGACGCTGTCCGATGATCTCCACGAGCTTTACGTCTACAAGGTATGGACTTATTCTAGGACGCCGGCGCGCCGCCCCAGCCCGCAGCCTCTGACCTCGCATCTCTCCACAGTGCGACGAGAACAGCACCTTCAATAACCACGCGCTCTACCTGGGTCTCCCCTGCTGCAAGGACGATCTGAGCGGCTGCCCCAACATCCCGTCCAGTCTCATCTTTCAGCGCAGCCCGAAGGAGACTTTCTGCATCTCCACCCAACTCTCCTCCACAAAACTCACGCAGAACGGTGACTTCTTCACAACCCCCCACCAGCGCCATGTCTATGTAGACCACACCTATATACATATATATCCAACCCAACAGGCTGCATCACAGCCCACACCTATATATATATATACCTCCAACACTGAACAGGCCGCATCACAGCCCACATCTATATATATATATCCAACCCAACAGGCTGCATCACAGCCCACACCTATATATATATATACCTCCAACACTGAACAGGCCGCATCACAGCCCACATCTATATATATATATCCAACCCAACAGGCCACATCTATTCACACCTGATACATATTACAGCGCCGTGTCCTCTCTTCACATTTCACGCCGTTTCTCTTCATGACTCCACAAAATTCAGTTTTACTTGATAATCTAAACTTTCTGCTTCCTTCCCACAGTCGACCTCCTCGCTCTTCTGAAGTGGAAATCTCACCCTGATCGGATCCTGGACATTCTCGGCCGGCTGCGACATGTGAGCGGGGAGGAGATTGTGAAGGTACGAGGCGGCAGTCACTGTCACACTGTATGTCCCCTACATGCCGGAGCGGCAGCTTCTGTCACATGTCCAGGCGGCAGTCACTGTCACACTGTATGTCACCTATATGCCGGAGCGGCAGCTTCTGTCACATGTCCAGGCGGCAGTCACTGTCACACTGTATGTCACCTATATGCCGGAGCGGCAGCTTCTGTCACATGTCCAGGCGGCAGTCACTGTCACACTGTATGTCCCCTACATGCCGGAGCGGCAGCTTCTGTCACATGTCCAGGCGGCAGTCACTGTCACACTGTATGTCACCTATATGCCGGAGCGGCAGCTTCTGTCCAGGCGGCAGTGTTAGTGGCAGCCTGTATTCTGCTGATGGTTCCCATACACTGCAGCCTCCCTTTTGTATTATTAAGGTTTAAAAGGATAATTTGGGGTGTTGCTTCTTACGCCACGTGTACGGCTCGGACGTCATTGGAAACTGAGGCCCTGTGGAGGGTTTGGGCTGTGGATATGATGGAGTTTCTGTGTCTCTTTAGTTTCTGCAGGACATACTGGACACTCTCTTTGTCATCCTGGACGATAATACGGAGAAGTACGGCCTACTCGTCTTCCAGTCCCTGGTAAGGACTTATCCCAGTGAAGAACTCTATAGCTTCTCCCCAGCATAAAATGGCTGATAACTGGGAGCAATAGACTGTATTTACCATGTCTACAGTCCGTCTCTGTGCAGCCGCGAATGGCGGATAACAGGGAGCAATAGATTATATTCACCGTTTCTATGGCCTGTGTCTCTGCAACCTGAAATGACTGATAACAGGGAGCGATAGATAGTAGCAGAAGATAAAGACTAAAGGATTCCACATTTGGTGTCTTCCGGTCCTGGCACCGGTCTCTGTTGTATATGAAGCGATGATCCGCGCTCATACGTTGTATATTATTCCTCCTCCTGTCCAGGTTTTCATCATTAATCTGCTGCGGGATAGTAAATACTTCCACTTCCGGCCTGTGCTGGACACCTACATCCAGAAGCATTTTGCTGGGGCTCTGGCCTATAGGTGAGTAGTGGTCTGCAGCGGCGGGGGTTGTGTATGATCACATCAGTCCATAGGTGAGAGTGCGGGCCCCTGGATGTTCATGCGGAGCCCGGCCTGACACATCTGGTGCCGTCATGATGTCCGAATCTTTGTCGGGGTGACGCGGCTCATATTTACTCGGCCACTTGACGCGTTTCAGGCATTTTGCTTTTTCTTTTGCAGGGAGCTGATCCGGTGCTTGAAGTGGTACATGGAGCGATCGGCGGATCTGGTGAGGCAGGACCACATCCAGGAGGCGATGAGGGTGAGGACACAACATGTTGGAGATTTGTAGTGACAGTTAGTGGCTGCCCACCTACTTATTTTAAACCTATAGGTGGCGCTATGAGCGTTTTTCGGAAAGTCCGTACTAAGGCACCGTCGTTTTTATCCGTAATTATGGATAATCTGCGGACCCATTCATTTCTACTGGCCACGGACACCTTTCCATATATTTATGCATTTGTGTCCGGACCGTTTAAATGATCCGCAAAATATAGAACATGTCCTATTCCAGTCCGTAATTGCGTCTCGGACTTGTCCATAGAAGTCTAGGGGCGCGTGCAAAATTGTGGGCGGCTATGGATGTACTATGGACCGTATTTGCAGACTGCGTGCCAAATATTTGCGGACAGTAGAAAAATATATATGTATATTCACGTGCACTGACAGCAAGCAGAGATCTTGGAAATGGTGGAGAATAGAAAGTTGGAGAACTGTAATTATACAATGATTGAGCTTTATTAAACTAAAACCCCATTGAGTAATACACAGGTTCTCATAGCGCCACCTATGGGTCATATGGCCATGAACTCGCTCATGTTTTCATGTCATTTTGCTGAACTTCCCAGTGATCAGGTGTCTCTGTGCAGTACACCCCCTGCCCCCATTGTGCTGGTCCCCCATTTGCCCCCTCAGTTATTGTGCTGCGTCTCTCCGCAGGCTCTGGAGAATCTCTTTAAGTTCATTGTCCAGTCTCGCCTGCTCTTTGCCCGTTCCACGGGCGGCCTGGAGGAGGAGCAGTTCCGGTGCAGCATCCACGAGTTGTTCCAGTCTATGCGGTTTGTGCTGAGTCTGGACACACGGAGCTCCGATACGCTGCTGTTCACACAGGTGAGCGCTTCGGCTCCACGCACTTCACTGAGCCCCTCCGTATCGGCGGGAGGCCCCGAACTATCTGTACTCACTTTCACTCATTCCACGCTTCATGATTTATTTATTTATTTTTTAAGCACATCTCCGCTATTGATGATTATTTTACGTTTCTCTATAATCTACATGTAAAGTTCAGTAACTTTTTACATCCTTTGCTTTACTTTTAATGATCCTGAATTATAGGGTGTCTTATACTCCAGTCACATTCAGAGCTGCATGTACAATTATGCTGTTACATCCTGTTCTATACTGCAATTACATCCAGAGCTGCATTTACAATTGTTCTTATACTCCAGTCACATCCAGAGCTGCATCCATCAGAGCTGTGCTGACAAATGCAACCGCTGACGCGTAACTATTGTGATGATAGACACAGCCCTAGCAGTTTAGCTGAGATCCCACAATGCATTTCTCTCCCGTTTTAATATGTCTTCTATATCTAGATGTAAGGTTCTACAGCCTGAGAGCCAACAGGAAATCATCGGAATTGTAGGTGCAGCTCTGGATGTGACTGGAGTATAGGACCTGATTAGTACAAGTGAAGGATTTCCTAAGTTAGTCAGCGTTATATGGAGACAACCTGTAAGAAGATGATGATGATGAGAGTTGTGGTCGTCTCTTCTTTCATCTTTCTCATATTTCTCTCTATTCTGCAGTAACTTCTTATTTGCTTGTACTTGAAATCTGCTCTCCCCTCCCCCTCCCCTGCTTCTCCTTCTACATCCCCTCTACTCCTCATCCTCCCCAATACATTTGAAGCAGCCGGCGGCTGGAGGAAAGGTGAGCGGAGCGGGGGAGTCTGATTCCCAAAAGACTGCGGGCTCTACAAGCCCACCAACAGTCTGCTGTGTAAGTAAAGCCCCCCAATATCCTGCCGCACTCCCCACCAGGACCCCAGTATGTGGAATGGACTGTCACACCCGCGATCTGTCCCCTGTCACTCACCTGTCACTTTCCTACCAGCTTGTCAAGATATATTGGGGAGTCACATAAACAACAATTATTACATTATATTCTAACTTCTATTATATTTTATTATTTATTATTATTATTATTTATTATTATTATTTATTATTATTTATTATTATTATTATTTATTATTATTATTTATTATTATTTATTATTATTATTATTATTATTACAGATAATATTATTTGGCCCTGTTCACACTGAGATTTTTTGCAGGCAGAAAATTCCATCAGGAGTTTTTGGGCAGGTCTTGAACTGCCTCCCCGTACTTTTTCGCAACGTTTTACACCCGCGGTCATTGAATGCAAGGACCGCGGGCAACAAATGCCACGAAAACCGCTGAAACGAACGCTGCAGGTTTTTCCTGCCACCCACTGATTTCTATGGGAGGTTAGAGGCAAAAACCGCGGCAAGAAAAGACAGGCCACTTTTTTTTCCCATGAGTGGCCAAATGCCGCCCAGAGAAAAAACTCCTATGCCTTTATTGAATCAATGGGCAGCGATTTCAGCTGTTTTTTGGTGCTGATACCGACGCGGTTTCCACATCAAAATTAGCGCCAAAGAACTCTGTGCTGACTGACCCTAAAAATATAAATAATAATATATACTGATAATATTAGATATTCTGTTACAATATTACTATTATTCTTATATTGGATATTACATTCTATTATTACAGCGCCATTCACCTTCTCACACATGCAGGATCTGATATCCCGGGGCAGCTCATTATCCGGGGGGGGGGGGGGACTCCAGCAATGACCTCAGATCAGGGAATTGTTATTCATGTGACTCCCCCAGGTCCTGACGTGCTCAATCTTATCCCTGTTATACCGCGTGACCGCTGTCCCAGGCACCCCACTTCTGAGCACTGATCCTGCCCCCCGTGTAGTGCCCCCCGTCCGTCCCTCGCTCCTTTCTCGTGGACTCTTTGGATAATTAATGTCTAAATTAATTAAAAATGTATTCATGTGACTCGGGGTAAACGTCCAGCGTCAAACTCTGGGGTCTCGCTTGTCTGTGGCTGCTGCGGAGTCGGAAGGGATGAACGATTCAACTCCAAGCTGCGAATGTCAATCAGCGATTTCTTCTGTTCCACGTATATGCCGAGCTGTAGGCTGCTGTGCATTACTTGATGTAAACACTACATCTCCCACAATGCACTGCAGCAGAGCATGCGCTAAACACTGAACCATCTGGGACTTTGGTCTTACAGCCTGAGAGCTAACAGGAAGCCAGCGGAGGCCTTTGTGACAATGAAATGAAATAATAACCTTTCCCCTCAAAATAAAGTAATAAGACCTTGAAATATCAGTCCTGGGTCACGAGGTCTTATTCAGGCTCCAGATTCAGGGGGACTGCGCTGTTATTTAGGGTTCATTACCCCTCCCTCTTATTGCCCTCTTTGTGTGTCAGTCTGTTCTGTAGTTCTGGCATTCTTTTCATGAATCAGGAGGCTCAGGATGAACCGCTGTAAGTCAGGTGGAGGATTGCTGCGGGGACTGTGGTAATAAACGGTCATATAACTCCCTGATGTGTAATGAACGCCGCAGTTACCAGTCGCTGTGGCCGGGGGGATTTGTGACATTTTTTGGGGGGCTGATGTAGAATGTGATACATTGTATCAGTGATATAACGGCCTCGCTTCTCTGCTGGGTGACCTCGTGTGTTACGTTGTTGCGTTGTGATACGTTGTTGTTGTTTCCCGCAGGCCGCCCTCCTCAGTTCCTTTCCCGCCATCTTTGAGGAGTTGTTGGCCATGTTCTCGGTCACGGAGGTGGCGGAGTTTGTACGCGGGACGCTCAGCAGTCTCCCCAGCACCCTGCACCTGGGCCAGTCCATGGATGTGGTGAAGTTACAGTCAATTGGCCGGACCGTGGATTGCCGGCTCTTCTCGTATCCAGGTGAGCGGATGATGGGGCTTGTACTTCAATCCGTTTCTGGCAACGCCGGACGACGACCCCTCCGCGACCTGTAAAAGCGGCAATATCGGGTTCACAACTTTCCCAGAAAAATATAAGCAAAAATGGATGAACGGAATTTAATAAGCACTTGGCGGGAGAGATCGACCCACGATTGGGGGAGGGGCGCTATTGCTTTTTTATACTTTGCGTTCTTGCCTGTTTGTATCTTGGTTAATACTTGATGCATTTTCTCTTTCTTCTCCACAGAGGCTCGCCGCATTCTCTTACCAGTGGTGCTGCACCACATTCACCTCCACCTGCGTCAGCAGAAAGAGCTTCTTGTCTGTTCTGGGATACTCAGCAGTATCTTCTCTATCATCAAAAGCAGCTCCACGGTGAGGGGTGTGAGAATACAGGGCGTTACCCCAAGCCGTGCCTGCTCCAGGGGGGTTCATTACAGGGTCCCCCAGTTAGATGACACAAACCTGAACTGTCCCGGCCATGGACATTAGAGGGGCCATAATAAAACATTTCCACACGTTCAGCCCACCGTTGCCTGTGATGAGACCGCAGGTGGAGTTCAGACCACCTCCGACTCCAGCAGACCGCGCCGCTCAGACCACCTCCGGCTCCAGCAGACCGCGCCGCTCAGACCACCTCCGACTCCAGCAGACCGCGCCGCTCAGACCACCTCCGACTCCAGCAGACCGCGCCGCTCAGACCACCTCCGACTCCAGCAGACCGCGCCGCTCAGACCACCTCCGGCTCCAGCAGACCGCGCCGCTCAGACCACCTCCGACTCCAGCAGACCGCGCCGCTCGGACCACCTCCGACTCCAGCAGACCGCGCCGCTCGGACCACCTCCGGCTCCAGCAGACCGCGCCGCTCAGACCACCTCCGGCTCCAGTAGACCGCGCCGCTCAGACCACCTCCGGCTCCAGCAGACTGCGCCGCTCAGACCACCTCCGGCTCCAGCAGACCGCGCCGCTCAGACCACCTCCGGCTCCAGCAGACCGCGCCGCTCAGACCACCTCCGACTCCAGCAGACCGCGCCGCTCAGACCACCTCCGGCTCCAGCAGACCGCGCCGCTCAGACCACCTCCGGCTCCAGCAGACCGCGCCGCTCAGACCACCTCCGGCTCCAACAGACCGCGCCGCTCAGACCGCCGGACACCCACATTCAGGTTGTCGGGTCAGGTGTGCAGCCCCCCGTCCTGCGCCCCCAGACTTCTCATGATCTCGCCCGGTCTCCTCTGATGTTGTTCTCTTCTGGCAGGAGGTGGATGTCGGGGAAGAGGTTCAGATGTTACAGGAGAGTCTGCTGGACGTTCTGCTGCAGACCCTGCTCATTATCATGAGTAAATCCCAGTCCCAGGAGGCGGTAAGAGGCCAGCGCTGCCCGCAGTGTACAGCAGAGATCACTGTTAGTAATTAACTTTCATTTCTCTTCTTTCTAATCCTTCCCAACCCTCATCATCCTCCACATCATCCTCCATATCACCCTCATCATCCTCCATATCATCCTCCATATTACCCTCATCATCCTCCATATCACCCTCATCATCCTCCATATCACCCTCATCATCCTCCATATCGTCCTCATATCACTCTCATCATCCTCCATATCATCCTCCATATCATCCTCCATATCACCCTCATCATCCCCATATCACCCTCATCATCCTCCATATCATCCTCATCCACGTCATCCTCCATATCACCCTCATTCTCATCATCCTCCATATCATCATCATCCCCATATCACCCTCATCATCCTCATCCGCGTTATCCTCTATATCATCCTCATCGCTGCACCCTTATAGGATTGACTGGTCCCTGCAGCAGCCGGACCATATACAGGAAGAACTTTTTCTGCTGATATCCTGACAGCAGGGGGCGCTGTAACTACAAGATTGTCATCACCATCAGTGATAGATCCTTCTATAGGAGGCCCTTATATTCATGATGACGGTCCCTATAATGTGACCTCTGACCCTCTAAACTTATGGGGTCCTATATAAAGACCCGTGCAGACAGTGAGGTCGCCCGGAGAGACCAGTAACCCGCTGCTTGTTACATTATAGGCAGGCGGGTTCTGGTTGCTACAGGTGACATCATTGTATATATAATGTGTATGTGACCGTGTGTGTTGTTAGCAGTGACTATGGCCGGAGGTCCCCCATAATGTTGCATTACTATAGAATAACTTCCATAAACAGGGTTTACATCTCCATATAGAAATGTTTTTCCCTCTGCATCCCCCCCCCCCACTCCTGTACCCCAACAACTGTGCTGACTCTTGTCCCCCATTAGGGGGAGTATGTTTCCTGTCTCCTTTCTCTGCTCCGCCTGATGTCTGACACTCATTACCAGCATCTGCTGCACAACTTCCAGAGCAAAGAGGAGCTCAAGGTGAGCGGAAGGGATCAGGCACCTCCTGGGGGTCCGGGGGTACATTAGGGGATGAGGACCCCGATAGAGGCTCCCACACAAATCCAAAGAATCCCCTGTAGATACAAGGCCTTTTCTTACTTTTATCTGTATTCGGAAAAGCTGGGTGACAACCAATATGGCCGCCCTGACAGCTCTCAGGGGTCACCCAGCTTTCTGGAGTCCTGAATGTGAGATCGGTCTAAACCGATACAGATAAGGAATTGGTTTCGAGCAGAAAACGACTTCACAATAAACTTTTTCATTTTCCCCGTTATCAGGAATTCCTGCTCAAGATTTTCTGCGTCTTTCGGAACTTGCTGAAGTTGAGCGTCTTCCCCCCAGACTGGACGGTTATGAGACTTCTGGCGAGCAAGTAAGAGCCGCGACTGATCAGGTGTAATATAGAGCAGTATATAGCAGAGCGCCGCAACCGGGCACGCACCAGCGCTCTGAGGTCAACGGAATTAAAGGGCCGGTAAAGGGACATTTTGTGTATTTAAGGGGTCTTCCGATTTTATGTGAAGCTTCAACATTGTATAACGAAAAGTTCTGCAACTTTCTAATATATTTTGTGATTCAAATCATTACCATTTTCAAGATCTCTGCTCGCTGTCAGTGAATGGAAACATTCTTGCTCATATCCAGAGCTAAACAATTGTCGATATTTGGTTCAATTGTATCCAATCTGGACAATCGTCTGAGGCCTCATTCACACAACCGTAAGGTTTTTACTGTCCGCAAATACGGTTGCACATCCATAGCCGTCCACAATTGCGGAAGTGCCCGTAGACTTCTATGGGCGAGTTCGTGCCGCGATTGTGAACAAGAACAGCACGTGTTCTATCATTTGAGAATCATTTCTACGGCCCGGACACATATCCATAAATATACTGAAAGGCGTCCGTGGCCAATAGAAATGAAGGTCTCCGCAGATTGTCCGTAGTTACCTGATCCGTAATTACGGATGAAAACTACGGTCGTGTGCGTGACCTGAGGTAAACGGCCTCCAGTCTGATACATTTTACCTGCACTGATACATTGTAGCAAACTATCAGCTGCTGATATGTTTAGTTGTCTCGACTGGATACAGTTGTAAAAAATGTAAGATCTCTGTTAACTGTCTGTGAATGATTCAGAACTTTTTATTATATAATGAATAAAATGTAGTTGCGGAAAACCAGGAAAACCTCTTTAATCCCGGCGGTTGTGAGATCGCCGCCTTCCAGACGCCAGGAATCGCTGGTCCGTATTCACTGCAATGACTCAACGCTTTTGTCTCCCCCAGCATCATTGTGACGACCGTCCAGTACGTGTGCCCCGCCGTGCACAAGAACTTCTGTGAAGAGGATTTTGACTTTAAGGTAAATCCCCCCCCCATTATATATCCTGCTATATACCGTGTCTAGATATCGTACAATGGGGGGCTCCTCACCGGCTTGTGTGTCATTCGCCTTCCAGGTGTGGAACTCGTACTTCAGCCTGGCCGTCCTCTTCATTAACCAGCCCAGTCTACAGCTGGAGAACTTTGCAGCAGGGAAGAGGAGGAGGATCCTAGATAAGTAAGTGCCCCCCGCAGATAACACTGGGCCCCCCGCAGATAACACTGGGCCCCCCGCAGATAACACTGGGCCCCCCGCAGATAACACTGGGCCCCCCGCAGATAACACTGGGCCCCCCGCAGATAACACTGGGCCCCCGCAGATAACACTGGGCCCCCCGCAGATAACACTGGGCCCCCCGCAGATAACACTGGGCCCCCCGCAGATAACACTGGGCCCCCCGCAGATAAGACTGTGCCCCCCGCAGATAAGACTGGGCCCCCCGCAGATAACACTGGGCCCCCCGCAGATAACACTGGGCCCCCCGCAGATAACACTGGGCCCCCCGCACATAACACGGCCCCCCGCACATAACACTGGGCCCCCCGCACATAACACTGGGCCCCCCGCACATAACACTGGGCCCCCCGCACATAACACTGGGCCCCCCGCACATAACACTGGGCCCCCCGCAGATAACACTGAGAACATTGTGCCCTATTGATCTGCGCCGGTGACTTGGGAGAAGCTGCTGCAGATGATCGGGATCTATAGTAATGTCGCTGCTTCTATCGCTCCATCCAGATAAATCCCTGTATAATGAAAAAGTTCTGCAACTTTCTAATCTACTTTGTCTTTCAATACCTCTGCTTGCTGTCAGGGAATAAGGGCCATCATATCCAGAGGGTAAACTCAGCAGCTGATAGTTTGTTACATTTTACCTGCTCTGATACATTGTAACAGTCTGGAGTTCAGGCTGATTATCTCACAGAGAATTGTCTAGACTGGATACAATGCATCAAACCCTCAGCTGTGAGAATTACTTGGTCAATGGTTTTCAGCTACATGTGAACAAGATGTTTTTATTCAATGACTGCAAGCAGGGATCTTGAAAATGGTGAGGGACGGAAATATAAAGTCTATTAGAAAGTTGCAGAACCTTTTCTTTTTTCATAGATTTTTATTCAAAGGATGAAAATCTGCTCTGGTTCTGCTCACACAGCTAAGGATTTGTTACAATGTGTCAGTGCATGTAAAAGCCCAGAACAGGAGTGATCTGTGCTGCTGTGTTTAGCTCACAGAAGATTTTTGACTCTGATACAGTGTAACAACCCCTCAGCTGTGTGAGCTTTGATGTGTGCTGATATTATTGGTGGGTTTTCTCCCCTGCGCTGCAGATACGGTGATATGCGGGTCATGATGACGTACGAGCTGTTTAACATGTGGCAGAACCTGGGTGAGTGTCTTCAGGTGGCGTCTCCTCGGCTGGCGTCCGTCTCCTGCCCCTCGTCTCACCCTCCTCTCCCTGCTTTCCAGGAGAGCACAAGTACCACTTCATACCCGGCATGATCGGACCCTTCCTGGGGGTGTCGCTCGTCCCACAGCCTGAGGTGCGCAATATAATGATCCCCATTTTTCACGACATGATGGACTGTGAACAGCGGCGCAACGGGAACTTCAAGCAGGTGAGAAGCGGCGCCGGTCACGTATCAGTCATTCAGGTTAGAGTTGCCGCATTTGCGACATTTGTGGGGGGAGGGGAGCAGCTGCTGCACATGGACGCCATATTTTACCACACTGATGTAATGGGATGATGTAGGACTGGCGACCGCTCAGCGACACCCCTAGAAGGGAGTCAGGACGGGGCGACGCATGTGGCGAAATCTAGCGTTGGCTCTGAGCTCATTATTATCTGGCGTCCCTCCGTAATTTTGATGTGGTAGACAGAATGATCCCGCGCTCCGGAGCCGTCATGGAGACACTCGATGGCGTCCTATTATATTTTGTAGCTGATTCTGCATTTCTTCAGGTGGAGGCCGAGCTCATCGATAAGCTGGACTCCCTGGTGTCCGAGGGGAAAGGCGACGAAAACTACCGAGAGCTCTTCAGTCTGCTGTGAGTGCGAGCTCCGTACACGGGGGAGGGGGGTCCGCTTTATTAAAGGGCCGGTCCAGTGTTATGTAAGTAAAGCTTCATCATTGTACAATGGAACGTTCTACAATTCTCTAAAAAATACTCAGTGTTGCAATTTTTCACCGTGTTCAAGATCTTTGCTGTCAGTGAATGAGAACATTGCCGTTTCTGTCCCAAGGATGAAAAGCCGATCTCAACTGATAATATCGGAGTTAATGGACTCTTTCCAGTCTAGACAATCCTCTGAAAGTGAAACATATCAGCAGCTGATAGTTTGTTACAATGTATCAGTGCAGGTAAAATATATCAGTCTGGAGTTCCAGGCTGTTTAGCTCACAGAGGATTGTCTAGACTGAATACAATTGTAGCAAACGCTCAGCTGTGTGAGCAGGACAAGGTCAGGAGAGGTTTTCAGCTTCTGGATGCAAATAAGTATGTTACCAGTCACTGACAGCAAGCAGAGATCTTGAATGGTGAGGATGGTAATTTCTTCTCAGCGTTAAAGGTGTCCTTAGATCCTACTTATAATGGGGAGGGTCCCAGGATTTGCACCAATCATCGGGGGGGAAATATTTTTGAGTTAATACCGGGAAGATGGTTTATAGATCGCAGCTGCCCTAGTCCTCTGTAGGTGTTGCTGGGACTTGTTGTTCTCCAGCAGGGGATGTTTGTACATGTAGGAGGTCGGCTGAATTGTGATATATTTGTATTTGTACCCCTCCCCCGCTGCAGCTCTCAGCTGTTTGGTCCGTATCCCAGGTAAGAGCCGTCCATTATATATTCAGCGCATTCATTATATCTGTCATGTGCGGTAAAATTCCCTTAATCCGGCATCAACGGGACAGAATCTGCTGCTGCCACTTTATTAATCACAGGAGCCTCCTGATTGGTTGTCCGCGCCGTCTCGTGAGATTCCACATTATCTTGCAGTTCTGTAGCGGATTATTGGATGTCGGATTACAGGAACTTCCCTGTATTTGTATCCGTCCTCTCCAGTTACTTTTGCGCCTCCGCCTGTTCCCGTCTCTATTTGATGTTCTTCCGTTTTTTACGTGTTTTGGAGTATTTTATTCTTTTTTCCGTTGCCTCCAGTCTGTTGGAGAAGATTGAGCAGGAGACGTGGCGGGAGCCGGGGGCCTCCTTTGTGACGTCCGTAACGCGCCTCATGGAGAGACTGCTGGACTACAGGTGCGATATTAAGATGTAGGTTTTCATTTACATTTTATGTTGATAATTGTCCTACTTCATGCTTGATACTCCAGTCACATCCAGAGCTGCATTCATTATTCTGCTGCTTTCCTGTTAGCTCTTGGGCTCGGTTCAGCATGTGTTGGACTTCAGCATTCCTGATCGTTTGTTCCCTCAGATCCTCCTTTACTCTCCCCATTGAATACACCTGTATGCTCAGCAAAGCCAAGTGTGCACGTGTATATGGGAGTCGGAAGGAATAGGCAGCATTAGTCGACTGAATTTTTAACGCAGCTCTGGATGTGACTGGAGTATAAGACATGATGTAAGACCAGCATAGTTTTGCTTTCTCCTCTATTATCTACTGTACAATGAAATACTTTGCGTTCTGTTGTTCGGCAGGGACTGTATGAAAGGTGAAGAGACCGAGAATAAGAAGGTCGGCTGCACGGTGAATCTGATGGTGAGCAGTCAGGACGGATCCCTGCGATGGCAGCGCCTCCTGTGGTGACGGGAGATTTAACGCTCTGATCTTCCATATTTACAGAATTTCTACAAATCCGAAATCAATAAGGAAGAAATGTACATCAGATACATTCACAAGCTCTGCGACTTACATCTACAGGCGGAGAGCTACACGGGTACGAGGACGGCACCCCAACCCCAAGGGGAGACCCCCGTACAGGAGGAGAACAGGGGAGACACCCGTACAGGAGGAGAACAGGGGGGACACCCGTACAGGAGGAGAACAGGGGGGACACCCGTACAGGAGGAGAACAGGGGGGACACCCGTACAGGAGGAGAACAGGGGGGACACCCGTACAGGAGGAGAACAGGGGGGACACCCGTACAGGAGGAGAACAGGGGGGACACCCGTACAGGAGGAGAACAGGGGGGACACCCGTACAGGAGGAGAACAGGGGGGACACCCGTACAGGAGGAGAACAGGGGGGACACCCGTACAGGAGGAGAACAGGGGGGACACCCGTACAGGAGGAGAACAGGGGGGACACCCGTACAGGAGGAGAACAGGGGAGACATCAGTACAGGGGGAGAACAGGGGGGACATCAGTACAGGAGGAGAACAGGGGAGACATCAGTACAGGAGGAGAACAGGGGAGACACCCGTACAGGAGGAGAACAGGGGGGACACCCGTACAGGAGGAGAACAGGGGGGACACCCGTACAGGAGGAGAACAGGGGGGACACCCGTACAGGAGGAGAACAGGGGGGACACCCGTACAGGAGGAGAACAGGGGGGACACCCGTACAGGAGGAGAACAGGGGGGACACCCGTACAGGAGGAGAACAGGGGAGACATCAGTACAGGAGGAGAACAGGGGAGACATCAGTACAGGGGGAGAACAGGGGGGACATCAGTACAGGAGGAGAACAGGGGGGACATCAGTACAGGAGGAGAACAGGGGGGACATCAGTACAGGAGGAGAACAGGGGAGACATCAGTACAGGAGGAGAACAGGGGGGACATCAGTACAGGAGGAGAACAGGGGAGACATCAGTACAGGAGGAGAACAGGGGGGACATCAGTACAGGAGGAGAACAGGGGAGACATCAGTACAGGAGGAGAACAGGGGAGACATCAGTACAGGAGGAGAACAGGGGGGACATCAGTACAGGAGGAGAACAGGGGGGACATCAGTACAGGAGGAGAACAGGGGGGACATCAGTACAGGAGGAGAACAGGGGAGACATCAGTACAGGGGGAGAACAGGGGGGACATCAGTACAGGAGGAGAACAGGGGGGACATCAGTACAGGAGGAGAACAGGGGGGACATCAGTACAGGAGGAGAACAGGGGGGACATCAGTACAGGAGGAGAACAGGGGGGACATCAGTACAGGAGGAGAACAGGGGGGACATCAGTACAGGAGGAGAACAGGGGGGACATCAGTACAGGAGGAGAACAGGGGGGACATCAGTACAGGAGGAGAACAGGGGGGACATCAGTACAGGGGGAGAACAGGGGAGACATCAGTACAGGGGGAGAACAGGGGGGACATCAGTACAGGGGGAGAACAGGGGGGACATCAGTACAGGGGGAGAACAGGGGGGACATCAGTACAGGAGGAGAACAGGAGGGACATCAGTACAGGAGGAGAACAGGGGGGACATCAGTACAGGAGGAGAACAGGAGGGACATCAGTACAGGAGGAGAACAGGGGAGACATCAGTACAGGAGGAGAACAGGGGGGACATCAGTACAGGAGGAGAACAGGGGGGACATCAGTACAGGAGGAGAACAGGAGGGACATCAGTACAGGAGGAGAACAGGGGAGACATCAGTACAGGAGGAGAACAGGGGGGACATCAGTACAGGAGGAGAACAGGGGACATCAGTACAGGAGGAGAACAGGGGGGACATCAGTACAGGAGGAGAACAGGGGGGACATCAGTACAGGAGGAGAACAGGGGGGACATCAGTACAGGAGGAGAACAGGAGGGACATCAGTACAGGAGGAGAACAGGGGAGACATCAGTACAGGAGGAGAACAGGGGGGACATCAGTACAGGAGGAGAACAGGGGGGACATCAGTACAGGAGGAGAACAGGGGGGACATCAGTACAGGAGGAGAACAGGGGGGACATCAGTACAGGAGGAGAACAGGGGGGACATCAGTACAGGAGGAGAACAGGGGACATCAGTACAGGAGGAGAACAGGGGGGACATCAGTACAGGAGGAGAACAGGGGGGACATCAGTACAGGAGGAGAACAGGGGGGACATCAGTACAGGAGGAGAACAGGAGGGACATCAGTACAGGAGGAGAACAGGGGAGACATCAGTACAGGAGGAGAACAGGGGAGACATCAGTACAGGAGGAGAACAGGGGAGACATCAGTACAGGAGGAGAACAGGGGGGACATCAGTACAGGAGGAGAACAGGGGGGACATTAGTACAGGAGGAGAACAGGGGGGACATCAGTACAGGAGGAGAACAGGGGGGACATCAGTACAGGAGGAGAACAGGGGGGACATCAGTACAGGAGGAGAACAGGGGACATCAGTACAGGAGGAGAACAGGGAGACATCAGTACAGGAGGAGAACAGGGGGGACATCAGTACAGGAGGAGAACAGGAGGGACATCGGTACAGGAGGAGAACAGGGGAGACATCGGTACAGGAGGAGAACAGGGGAGACATCGGTACAGGAGGAGAACAGGGGGGACATCAGTACAGGAGGAGAACAGGGGGGACATCAGTACAGGAGGAGAACAGGGGGGACATCAGTACAGGAGGAGAACAGGGGGGACATCAGTACAGGAGGAGAACAGGAGGGACATCAGTACAGGAGGAGAACAGGGGAGACATCAGTACAGGAGGAGAACAGGGGGGACATCAGTACAGGAGGAGAACAGGGGGGACATCAGTACAGGAGGAGAACAGGGGGGACATCAGTACAGGAGGAGAACAGGGGACATCAGTACAGGAGGAGAACAGGGGGGACATCAGTACAGGAGGAGAACAGGGGGGACATCAGTACAGGAGGAGAACAGGGGGGACATCAGTACAGGAGGAGAACAGGGGGGACATCAGTACAGGAGGAGAACAGGGGGGACATCAGTACAGGAGGAGAACAGGGGGGACATCAGTACAGGAGGAGAACAGGGGAGACATCAGTACAGGAGGAGAACAGGAGGGACATCAGTACAGGAGGAGAACAGGGGGGACATCAGTACAGGAGGAGAACAGGGGAGACATCAGTACAGGAGGAGAACAGGGGGGACATCAGTACAGGAGGAGAACAGGGGGGACATCGGTACAGGAGGAGAACAGGGGACATCGGTACAGGAGGAGAACAGGGGGGACATCAGTACAGGAGGAGAACAGGGGGGACATCAGTACAGGAGGAGAACAGGAGGGACATCAGTACAGGAGGAGAACAGGGGAGACATCAGTACAGGAGGAGAACAGGGGGGACATCAGTACAGGAGGAGAACAGGAGGGACATCAGTACAGGAGGAGAACAGGGGACATCAGTACAGGAGGAGAACAGGGGGACATCAGTACAGGAGGAGAACAGGGGGGACATCAGTACAGGAGGAGAACAGGGGACATCAGTACAGGAGGAGAACAGGGGGACATCAGTACAGGAGGAGATTATAGGGGGACATTTATTTCTATTGCTTATATGGCGCCAACGTATTCTGCAGCGCTGTATTCCTGATCTGTATGTTTTTGGAGTGTGGGAGGAGACCGGACTACCAGGAGGAAACCCACAAGGCACCACTGCCCATAAATTCTAGGGCCCCTCAGAGCCACCACCTTCCTTACCACCCTCCGCCATATGTAATAACACTGTATCTGTCTATAGTGGCCGTAGCTCCATATAGTGCATCATTATCCGTGTACTCCGCGCCTCTGCCCCTCCCAGTGCACTGATTCTTCGCCACTACAACCCCTATCGCTCTGCACTCTCTATAACATACGAGACATTCAGCTTTTTGTCCTTCGTCACCCCCAGAAGCTGCATTCACTCTGCTCCTGTACTGGGAGACGCTGCAGTGGGAGGATCGCTCCCTACGGGAGTTCCTTCATTATCCCGCCCAGAGCGAGTGGCAGCGGAAGGAAAGTCTGAGTCGCAAAATCATCCACTACTTCAACAAGGGAAAGGTAGGTGATGATAATTATACCCATTATATTATGGCTTTCATTATTATCTACGGGTTTTTTTTCTGATAATTTACCTCCCATGTAGTGAGGTGCAGTACCCTCTCTCAGACTGCAGGTGTCACTGTTGCAGTGCATGTCTATGGGAGGAGTCTGATATGCAGATCTTTTCAGTAGAAACAGCGACACCTACTGGCTGTGAAATAAAGAAAAATATAGAAATACAGGAACTCTTCTGCATCACGCATCAGCATTTTTATCATATTAATCAGTTCGATTCCATCTCGTTGTTTCACATTGAGGTGATGAGACAGGAGACGTGCGCTGGAGCCAACACATACATGTAATAGATGTTAATTCTATGAATCACTTAACCCTTTCTTTACCACCAGCCTTGGTATTAATCATGTTTTCTCCCCGGTCCCTATATCTGCCCCCTCAGTGCTGGGAGTACGGGATTCCTCTGTGCAGGGAGCTGGCGGCTCAGTATGAGAAGTTGTATGATTACCAGAGCCTGAGCTGGATACTGGTGAGTCCCGTGTACCGTCCGCCCTGTCTCTGCTGTAGGGAAGCCTTATGGGGTGTGGAGGTCATAGAGTGGGATCCCCCCGTTGGCTGTGTCTATGGCAGCTCTTCCCCAGGGACCCCCGGTGTTGATGGCATCAATGGACGCCTGTTAATTGCTGTGTGAATATGGCACCATTGAAGTTTTGGGGTGTTTACTTAACGGCTCCCCCATTCATAACGGGGTCAGAGAAGAAGCATGTGGACATGTGGTGCCTCCATACACTCTGTTCTCCGACCTCTTCTCTTATGTCCCGCAGAAAATGGAGTCCTCTTACTATGATCACATTATGGACCAACAGAGGCTGGAGCCCGAGTTTTTCAGAATAGGATTTTATGGAAAGAAGTTTCCGTTTTTCTTGCGGGTAAGTCGCCCCTCCCCCGGTGTCCTTGCTGCAGGTCCTTCATTCCTCGGCCCCAGCGGCACCGTCAGCCTATGCACCCCCTTATTACAGCTCACCGGCCGTGCCCTCCTTGTCTTATTTGCAGAATAAAGAGTTTGTGTGCCGCGGTCACGACTACGAGCGCCTGGAGGCCTTCCAGCAGAGGATGCTCGGCGAGTTCCCGCAGGCTATTGCCATGCAACATCTCAACCATCCGGATGACACGATCCTGCAGAGCGACTCCCAGTGTATCCTGTGTTGTGGCTGTGTAGATGACCTGACATTGCGGACCCCGGGTCTTCTGTTCTTGTCAGCCGGTGGGCGTCCTCCATCGTGGGGGGTGACAGAACGCCGATGACTGGGGCAGAGAGCCGCACGGGGGGAGGCCCTGGTGCACGCATTTGGTTTCCAGGTACCATTTGTAGGTGACCCGGCGGCCATCGGTCGGGAGTTTGAAAGCCCAAGTTGTTAATTGCCCCAAGAGTGGGGGTCCTGGGGTGCGGGTGGGACCCCACTGAGTGATGGCACATTTCACGCACTTGTCTTTCGCGCTATTTGAGAACACCCCTTTATTTGCCGGCCTTCTGGATGGGCAATGAGGAATTTTTATATCTGGCGGATGTCCGGTCTGTATCGCATTCACTTTATTTATAGTATTCGTCACGTGTGTCGCAGACTTTTCGGACCCTCCCGAGGTCTAGGGGGAAGTCGTGTGGCCATAATGGTTCTGTCCTCCCCGGCAGCCCTTCTTCTGAGGAGGGGGGTACAGACCTTATTACTGGCTCCTCGGTGGACACTGGGGTGGAAGCCTTGGAGTGTTGTGGGGTCTCCCTCGGCGCGGGGGGACCATCGATCCTCTTATGGCTGGTGGGGTGGGGGAATGGTTACGCGGGGCTTCTCTCCTTTGCCATTGACCTCATCCTTTGTGCACTTTTTTTGCACTTTGGGTGATCGAGAGCACGACTCGGGCTGTCAATAAAAGGGCAGAGGCGCCTCCAGGACTTAAACATCATGCAACTTTTTAATAGACTTTGTGTTTCAATTCTTCAAGATCCCTGCTTGAAGTCAGTGAATAAAAAAAACACATTCATCTGTTGTGTGAAAACCCCTTCTGACAATCACAACTCACAAGCTGATGGTTTTGTTACAATGTATCAGTGTAGGTATGAGCTATCAGTCCAGGGTCCAGCTGCCGTGTTTACCTCACAGAGGTTTTTCTACGCTAATACATTGGAACAAACCTTCAGCTTTGTGAGCAGGACTAGGTCTGGACGGGTACTCAGCCCCAATAATGCAAACAAGAATGTTTGCAGCAACAATGGGCCGTGTCTGAGCCCCCCCCCCCCCCCCCAGTCCAGACGATCAGTAATTGTCCCCTTTTGCCCCAGCATACTGCACCTGGGAGTGATCATCACTCAGCTCTTGTCAGGGGCCCTTGTGGCCCGTTATGTGACGTTGCGGTTTATTCGCTGTATTGGGGCCGTCGTTTCACGTTGCTGTGACGGTTTTTCCCTTGACTCTCACTCTTAGACCTCCAGATCTATGCAGTCACCCCCCTACCTGACACCCCGAGGGTGCTAAACATGGACCAGGTCCCCGAGAGGATAAAGAGCTTCTACCGAGTAAACAACGTCCGCAGGTTTCGGTACGACCGACCGTTCCACCGCGGAGCCCGCGACAAGGATAATGAGTTTAAGGTGCGTGATGTCATAAACCTGCGGGAGTGCGTCCGTGTGTGAACCGGTACCTGACCGTCAGTCTAATCTCTCCATCAGAGTCTATGGATAGAGCGCAGCACTCTCACACTGTCTCACAGCCTCCCGGGAATCTCCTGCTGGTTTGAAGTGCAGAAGCGAGAGCTGGTAAAGAATGACTGCGGGGGGGTGTGGATTATCACACATCAGGTAGATGGGGAGTGCGTGACACGGTCATGTGATAATCGGTGTGGGATCTGCAGGTGGAGGTCAGCCCCTTGGAGAACGCTCTGCAGGTTCTGGGGAACAAGACTCAGGAACTCCGAGCGCTGATCACTCAGTATCAACACCACAATCTGCACGGGAACATCAACCTCCTCAGCATGTGTCTGAACGGAGTCATAGACGCTGCCGTGAACGGAGGAATCACCCGATACCAAGAGGTGAGAGGCAACCGATTCATCCCTATATCTTCTGTCTATACGTCGCCTGTATATATACCCCTATATGTCCCGTATATCTATATCCCCTCTACATATCCCTCTGTCTCTCTCTCTATATATATATCTCCTGTCTATACGTCGCCTGTATATATGTCTCGTATATCTATATCCCCTCTACATATCCCACTGTCTCTTTCTCTCTCTCTATATATATATATATATATATATATATATATATATATATATATATATCCTCTCTATACGTAGCCTGTATATATCCCTCTATATGTCTCGTATATCTATATCCCCTCTACATATCCCACTGTCTCTTTCTCTCTCTCTATATATATATATATATATATATATATATATATATATCCTCTCTATACGTAGCCTGTACATATCCCTCTATATGTCCCGTATATATATCCCCTCTACATATCCCTCTGTCTCTCTATATATATATCTCCTCTCTATACGTCACCTGTATATATCCCTCTATATGTCCCGTATATCTATATCCCCTCTACATATCCCTCTATATGTCCCGTATATATATCCCCTCTACATATCCCTCTGTCTCTCTATATATATATATCTCCTCTCTATACGTCGCCTGTATATATACCCCTATATGTCCCGTATATCTATATCCCCTCTACATATCCCTCTGTCTCTCTATATATATATCTCCTCTCTATACGTCACCTGTATATATCCCTCTATATGTCCCGTATATCTATATCCCCTCTACATATCCCTCTATATGTCCCGTATATCTATATTCCCTCTACATATCCCTCTGTCTCTCTCTCATATATATATATATCTCCTCTCTATATGTCGCCTGTATGTGTCTCTCTATATATCCCTCTATACACCCCCCTCTATCTCTCTATCATCGTCCTTGCCCTTTCTATCAGCTCGGCGCCCCCCTCACGGTCCTTCTTCCCTCCCGGCAGGCGTTCTTTGATAAGGATTACATCACCCAGCACCCCGAGGATGCAGACAAGATCGGCCAGCTGAAGGAGCTCATGCTGGAGCAGGTATCTAGTGTCGCCTTCCATCCAGGGCTCGTGTACATGTGACGGGACCGTTTTGTTTTTATGTTTTTCTGTGCATCTAATACAGTGGTCTCCAACCTGTGGATCTGCAGCTGTGGGGAAACTACAACTCCCAGCATGCACTGACAGCCACAGAGAACAGCTGGGGAGTCACTGATCTAATGTACTCACTACCAGCAAATCACAGTTGTCCCTTACAGTGAATGACAATGCTGCCCCCTAGTGTTCACGCTGCAGAATGCATTACAGTGTGTTTATATCTATCCCAGAACATTATTGCTCGGTGATGATGGTGATGATGATGATGATGGTGGTGGTGGTGATGATGGTGGTGGTGATGATGATGATGATGATGATGGTGGTGGTGGTGGTGGTGGTGATGATGGTGGTGGTGATGATGGTGGTGGTGATGGTGATGGTGGTGGTGGTGATGATGGTGATGATGATGGTGGTGGTGGTGGTGGTGATGATGGTGATGATGATGATGGTGATGATGGTGATGATGATGATGATGATGATGGTGGTGGTGATGGTGATGATGATGATGGTGGTGATGATGGTGGTGGTGATGATGATGGTGGTGGTGGTGATGATGGTGGTGGTGGTGGTGATGATGATGATGATGATGGTGATGATGATGGTGGTGGTGATGATGGTGGGGGTGATGGTGGTGGTGATGATGATGATGATGGTGGTGGTGGTGATGATGGTGGTGATGATGGTGATGGTGGTGATGATGATGATGATGATGGTGATGGTGGTGATGATGATGATGATGGTGGTGGTGGTGATGGTGATGGTGGTGATGATGATGATGATGATGGTGATGGTGATGGTGGTGATGATGATGATGATGGTGGTGGTGGTGATGATGATGATGGTGGTGATGATCCTGTTTTCTCCCCTCAGGTGCATGTCCTGGGAGTGGGTCTGGCGGTACATGAGCGTTGTGTTCACCCAGAGATGAGGCCTCTTCACAAGAAGCTGGTGGATCAGTTCCAGGTCATGCGCTCCAGTCTGTACCAGGTAACTGACATTGTAGTTATAATAATCCTGTTAATTATAACTGTATCGGGCAGTGATGTCACGTGTGTATTATCGTCTTATAATATGAGGTGTAGACATTGCAGCGTCATCATATTCATAGACCGGCTGCTGTTTCTGCAGGAGTTTCCCATGCTGGAGAAGATGAATCCCTCCTGTCCGCCATTACCTCGCAGCAACATCTTATTGTCACACGGCGCTCTGAATAACGACAGTATGAGGATGCTGCACCGGCACAGGTACCCAGAGGGTGATAACTGCGGGGCAATAACAGAGGCCTCATTAGTGGGGCAGGTATTGGGTGTCTGGATTATAGGGGATTTCTATACAGTTCTGGGTCTCAGCGCAGAGGATAAAACTGCTTCTATTTTCTGCACAAGTTGCAGGAGGGCGAGGCTGCGCAGGAGGGGAGGCTGCGCAGGAGGGGGAGGCTGCGCAGGAGGGGGAGGCTGCGCAGGAGGGGGAGGCTGCGCAGGAGGGGGAGGCTGCGCAGGAGGGGGAGGCTGCGCAGGAGGGGGAGGCTGCGCAGGAGGGGGAGGCTGCGCAGGAGGGGGAGGCTGCACAGGAGGAAGAGACTGCACAGGAGGAAGAGACTGCACAGGAGGAAGAGACTGCACAGGAGAGGGAGACTGCACAGGAGGAAGAGGCTGCGCTGGAGGGGGAGAGACTGCACAGGAGGGGGAGGCTGCACAGGAGAGGGAGGCTGCACAGGAGGAAGAGGCTGCAAAGGAGAGGGAGACTGCACAGGAGGAAGAGACTGCACAGGAGGAAGAGACTGCACAGGAGGAAGAGACTGCACAGGAGGAAGAGACTGCACAGGAGGGGGAGAGACTGCACAGGAGAGGGAGAGACTGCACAGGAGAGGGAGAGACTGCACAGGAGAGGGAGAGACTGCACAGGAGAGGGAGAGACTGCACAGGAGGAAGAGACTGCACAGGAGAGGGAGAGACTGCACAGGAGGGGGAGGCTGCACACAGTGATGTTTAATGAGACCTAGTGAGATATTAGACGGCATTGTGTGCGTTGCAGCGTGTGACTCTGCTGTGTTTTATCTTCAGCCCTCTAGTTGTCCTGAGTTCTGTCCGCCATTCCTCGTCCTCTCTCTCGTCCCACGCCTCCAGCGACACTGGCACCACGCCCACCGCAGTGGACAGCGAGACGGAGGATCCTTACACCATGCAGGTAACGTCCGGTGCAGTGATCAGTAACGGGCGATCTCCACGTCCGTCTATAACTAGGAATCTGTGCTTTATTTCAGATGCTGCTTCCACATTCCCTCCATGCCGGATCCATCACCAATGTTTCTGCATTATCCTCATCATACACAAGCCCCTCCTCCTCCAGCCTCAGCTCCACCCACTCAGCGCCGTCACAGCTCATCAACTCTGCTCCGTCCAGCACACGAGGTGCGTCCTGTCACTTTAAAGAGACCAAAATGCTGAACCTGACGTCAGCGACACAGAAGAGCAAACCGCGGTCACCCGTATGAAGCGGGATACAAGGGTCTGATAATTACCCTCCATATTTCCCTCCCAGGTTCCCCCTCCCTTCCGGATAAATACAGACATTCCCGTGACTTAGTGATGCTGCTTCCTGCTCCGCGGGACCGGCCCAGCAGCGCCATGTACCAGACGGGCACAGAGAGCGGACAGGTAAGGGTTAATGCCGTCATGAGGACATTGTTATTATGTACATCTAGATCTATTAGATTGTAGGACTCATCCCATCTCATACTCCAGTCACATCCAGAGCTGTATTCACAATTCTGCTGCATTTCTGTTAGCTCTCAGGTTACAGCACCTCTCATCTCACTCCTGTCACCTTCTAGATTAGTGTCTATACAATGCATTGTCTACTGTAGTGCATTGTTGGAGATGTAGTGTTTATACCAGGCGTTGTGCAAGCACTACATCTCCCACAATGCAATGCAGTGGTGTGGATAGAGGGACCTATGGTGTTGGCTGTCTACTATTCTTCATGTCTTTCTTTTCTGTCTTTGCTGGTGGTCTTTCAGCGCTGCGTCTACCCCCGAGCTCTGTTCCAGCAGGTCCTCGGACCATGCAAGCCGTGCAGTGACCCCAATCTCTCTGTAGCGGAGAAAGGTGAAGACCTTACCCACCACACACTATGAACTTGTGAGAAGGGGAAAGGTCTGAGGGACCGTGAACCAAAGATCAGGAGCTATAAATTCTGGAACGTTCTACTTATATAGGAAAGATGGCTGACGAGTCATGTGACTGTACATCCAATATGCAGGAGCGTTGTGGCGACCGACTGCGCTTATGTGACTAAATGGGAGGAGCTTACTAATGAGTGGGAGGAGTTTTAATAAAGTGTTAGTGTCATCACATCAAACTATGGGAGGAGTATTCTGATCAGTAATGTATTTCTAGCATATTATGAACATATCACAGCTGCAGGGTCAGTGCTTTGTGTTTCCCGGTCGTCTTGTCTTCATCTCTAATTATCTTCTATTTTCCTGCCTCTTCTGCATGTTCTTCCCGCCCTCCTGGATGTGTCACTGGCGCCCCCTCTGGTCATTCTGATGCATTGTCACAGTCCTGGCAGCTCCCAGCAGTTGGAGCTTGGACAGTGGAACCAGAGAGTCTCTTCCATTTCTTACTTCTCATGTTGGGAGCGTCCTGACACCGACCGGGCCCACCAGAGGCCTGACACAAGGTATGTACAGCAAGAACGAGGGGAGGGCAGCAACTGTCAGGACAATGCAGGGTTAATCCCTAACAATAAGACTAAACCTGACGTCTCCTGACCTAGACAAAATTAACGGGAATCTCCACTATTACTGCTTATACTGGATACATTATACAAGTGTCTACACCAGCAGAATAGTGAGTGCAGCTCTGGAGTATTATATGTCATGTACACAGTGTCTCTAGTAGCAGAATAGTGAGTGCAGCTCTGGAGTATAATACAGGATGTAACTCAGGATCAGTACAGGATAAGTAATGTAATGTATGTAAACAGTGACTCCAGCAGCAGAATAGTGAGTGCAGCTCTGGAGTATAATACAGGATGTAACTCAGGATCAGTACAGGATAAGTAATGTAATGTATGTGCACAGTGACTCCAGCAACAGAATAGTGAGTGCAGCTCTGGAGTATAATACAGGATATAACTCAGGATTAGTACAGGATAAGTAATGTATGTACACAGTGACTCCACCAGCAGAATAGTGAGTGCAGCTCTGGAGTATAATACAGGATGTAACTCAGGATCAGTACAGGATAAGTAATGTATGTACACAGTGACTCCACCAGCAGAATAGTGAGTGCAGCTCTGGAGTATAATACAGGATGTAACTCAGGATCAGTACAGGATAAGTAATGTAATGTATGTACACAGTGACTCCACCAGCAGAATAGTGAGTGCAGCTCTGGAGTATAATACAGGATGTAACTCAGGATCAGTACAGGATAAGTAATGTAATGTATGTACACAGTGACTACACCAGCAGAATAGTGAGCGCAGCTCTGGAGTATAATACAGGATGTAACTCAGGATAAGTAATGTAATGTATGTACACAGTGACTCCACCAGCAGAATAGTGAGTGCAGCTCTGGAGTAGAATACAGGATATAACTCGGGATCAGTACAGGATAAGTAATGTATGTACACAGTGACTCCACCAGCAGAATAGTGAGTGCAGCTCTGGAGTATAATACAGGATATAACTCAGGATCAGTACAGGATAAGTAATGTAATGTATGTACACAGTGACTCCACCAGCAGAATAGTGAGTGCAGCTCTGGAGTATAATACAGAATATAACTCAGGATCAGTACAGGATAAGTAATGTAATGTATGTACACAGTGACTCCACCAGCAGAATAGTGAGTGCAGCTCTGGAGTATAATACAGGATGTAACTCAGGATAAGTAATGTATGTACACAGTGACTCCACCAGCAGAATAGTGAGCGCAGCTCTGGAGTATAATACAGAATGTAACTCAGGATCAGTACAGGATAAGTAATGTAATGTATGTACACAGTGACTCCACCAGCAGAATAGTGAGTGCAGCTCTGGAGTATAATACAGGATGTAACTCAGGATCAGTACAGGATAAGTAATGTAATGTATGTACACAGTGACTCCACCAGCAGAATAGTGAGTGCAGCTCTGGAGTATAATACAGGATATAACTCAGGATCAGTACAGGATAAGTAATGTAATGTATGTACACAGTGAGTTCACCAGCAGAATAGTGAGTGCAGCTCTGGAGTATAATACAGGATGTAACTCAGGATCAGTACAGGATAAGTAATGTAATGTATGTACACAGTGACTCCACCAGCAGAATAGTGAGTGCAGCTCTGGAGTATAATACAGGATATAACTCAGGATCAGTACAGGATAAGTAATGTCATGTATGTACACAGTGACGCCACCAGCAGAATAGTGAGTGCAGCTCTGGAGTATAATACAGGATGTAACTCAGGATCAGTACAGGATAAGTAATGTAATGTATGTACACAGAGACTCCACCAGCAGAATAGTGAGTGCAGCTATGGAGTATAATACAGGATGTAACTCAGGATCAGTACAGGATAAGTAATGTAATATATGTACACAGTGACTCCACCAGCAGAATAGTGAGTGCAGCTCTGAAGTATAATACAGGATGTAACTCCGGATCAGTACAGGATAAGTAATGTAATGTATGTACACAGTGACTCCACCAGCAGAATAGTGAGTGCAGCTCTGGAGTATAATACAGGATGTAACTCAGGATCAGTACAGGATAAGTAATGTAATGTATGTACACAGTGACTCCACCAGCAGAATAGTGAGTGCAGCTCTGGAGTATAATACAGGATATAACTCAGGATCAGTACAGGATAAGTAATGTAATGTATGTACACAGTGACTCCACCAGCAGAATAGTGAGTGCAGCTCTGGAGTATAATACAGGATGTAACTCAGGATCAGTACAGGATAAGTAATATAATGTATGTACACAGTGACTCCACCAGCAGAATAGTGAGTGCAGCTCTGGAGTATAATACAGTACACAGTGATTCCACTATTTATGCAAATTCATCTATAACTATAACTTTTTTTTGTTCGGCTTTTTCTGCCTTTAACACCTGTCTCTTTGTAGGCCATTACTCTCTTCACTTTGATGCTTTTCACCCCTCTGTGGGGGATGGGGCTCCAGCGCTGCCCACCAGATCCCTGCGCAAGGTATTATTATGTACTGTATCACATCATCAGCTTTCATGAACCATATGTAAACCTGCATTGTTATATAGAGGTACATCCCACCCCATCTCCCCTCTTCTTCTGCTCTGACTGTGTGAATCTGTTAATAAACCAGGTGGCTCAGGATGAGCTCGATATTGGGGGTTCTGCGCTGCATCATTGTACGTCCTCTCTCCACAGAGCCCCCTGCACACTATCCCGGCCTCACCCACCAGCCCCCAGTCTTGTCTGGACGGCAGTAACTCTCCGCTCTCGGGCAGCGCCAGCAGTGGAGTCTCTTCCCTGAGTGAAGGCACCTTCCCGGGCTGTCCCGATGTGACTCCCAGCACAGACCCCCGGACTGAGGATCAGCAGAGCGGATGTTTCCAGCACTACCCCCCAGTGCGGTACAGTTTATCTGACCCCAATGGGCTGGAACCACCGAAGGTACAACCTTGTCGAAGCCACTCGGCCCCCAATGGGGTCACTCCACCCCGATCACCCAGCGGTGAACACGACGAGGGAAATCCAGAGCACGATCGGCTACGGAGGATCAGGAGGAACTGCCACATGGCCAAAGAACAGGCGGCGCGGGTCGGATGGGATCACAACGTGGGCAAACCATAGTCATGGACCTAACTGGAGGAGCCATGGGGGGTGAGGGGTCTATGTGGGGAGCGGCCAAATCTCTGTGTAATAGGAAAAGGGAAGCGTGTGGTGAGGTGTATGGGGGTGTATTATGGGTGAGGGGTCAGTGTATGGGGGTGCTTTATGGGTGAGGTGTCGGTGTATGGGGGTGCTTTATGGGTGAGGTGTCGGTGTATGGGGGTGCTTTATGGGTGAGGGGTCGGTGTATGGGGGTGCTTTATGGGTGAGGGGTCGGTGTATGGGGGTGCTTTATGGGTGAGGTGTCGGTGTATGGGGGTGCTTTATGGGTGAGGTGTCGGTGTATGGGGGTGCTTTATGGGTGAGGTGTCGGTGTATGGGGGTGCTTTATGGGTGAGGGGGTCACTGTATGGGGGTGCTTTATGGGTGAGGGGTCGGTGTATGGGGGTGCTTTATGTGTGAGGGGTCGGTGTATGGGGGTGCTTTGAGTGAGGGGTCGGTGTATGGGGGTGCTTTATGTGTGAGGGGTCGGTGTATGGGGTGCTTTGTGTGAGGGGTCGGTTTATGGGGGTGCTTTATGAGTGAGGGGTCGGTGTATGGGGGTGCTTTATGAGTGAGCGGTCACTGTATGGGGGTGCTTTATGTGTGAGGGGTCGGTGTATGGGGGTGCTTTGAGTGAGGGGTCGGTGTATGGGGGTGCTTTATGGGTGAGGGGTCAGTGTATGGGGTGCTTTATGGGTGAGGGGTCGGTGTATGGGGGTGCTTTATGTGTGAGGGGTCGGTGTATGGGGGTGCTTTGAGTGAGGGGTCGGTGTATGGGGGTGCTTTATGTGTGAGGGGTCAGTGTATGGGGTGCTTTATGGGTGAGGGGTCGGTGTATGGGGGTGTTTTTATGTGAGGGGTCGGCTTGTGGGTGAGGTATATGTGAGGTGTCGGTGTATGGGGGTGGTTTATGGGTGAGGGGTCAGTGTATGGGGGTGGTTTGTGGGTGAGGGGTAGGTGTATGGGGGTGCTTTATGGGTGAGGGGTCGGTGCCCTCATATTAGAAGGTCTGTGTGCTCGTGCCTGTGTATTAGGTGTCAGATCAGTGAGTGTGTACTGGACGCTGAATAGATGATGATGATGATGATGATGAAGTGTCAGCTCCTCTGCTCCTCCTGCCCCCGATCTTCCAGTCATGTTATTTCCAGCTTGTTTCTTGCTCTGACTGCCGGCTCTGGGGACATTCTGGCCGGTCTGCCCTGTCACCGCTCGGTGATTCCCGCCTCGGGTTTCACTTCTTAGTGTCTACGAGGGTAGCGAGGAACGGTAACCCTGCCCCCGTCACCATCAGACTGGGCGAGCCCTCGTTATTTGTCTTCATATTGTAGGCCTCTGGCGGTGATGTGTTGTGTCTTTGATGCTCCGCTTCCTGCAGGGTGTGTGTTTGTATATACGGTGTCCGCATGTCCCTTGCACACCGCGTGCCGTCCGATTTATGTGTAAATACGATTCACTGTTTCTGTTGTGATATTTTTTTTCCTTCAGATGGTTGTTATATGAAAATAAAGTTTACCACCCTGGAGAACGCTGCCTAAGATGACTGCGCATTACACATCAACCGTCACCTTGTATATACCAAACGTATATGAAGTCACATGCACGCCCTCTGGTGGCCTCTGTGTATATGACATCACATGCACGGCCTCTGTGTATATGACATCACATGCACGCCCTCTGGTGGCCTCTGTGTATATGACATCACATGCACGCCCTCTGGTGGCCTCTGTGTATATGACATCACATGCACGCCCTCTGGTGGCCTGTGTATATGACATCACATGCACGGCCTCTGTGTATATGACATCACATGCACGCGCTCTAGTGGTCTCTGTATAATATACATGCGTGCCCTCTGGTGGTCTCTGTATAACATACATGCGCGCCCTATGGTGGCCTCTGTATATAACGTCACATGCACGCCCTCTAGTGTATAATGAAACCTAAGGGGAAAAAAAAAAAAAAAAAAGAGTACACAGCGCCACATGGTGCAAGATAAACCTGGTGGATAAGGTAGAACAATTGCAAGGAGGAGTGATTGCGCTCACCTTACAAATCCAGTACACCACTGATGTAAGTATAGATTTAAAACCGCTGCAGCTCCCCAATCCAGATGCCGGTAGCGTAAAACGTGGTACCGCAATACGAATAATAAAATTGGAAGAAAATGTATGGATATACAGGAGAGCGCTGCTGCTGAGATACTATTATCAATAGTAAATTCCTTGATTTATTAACTATTTATTAACTATTTACAGCGCTCGCCTGCATATCCATACATTTTCTTCCAATTTTATTAGTCTAGTGTATATGACATCACATGCACACCCTCTAGTGGTCTCTGTGTAGAACATCACGTGCGCGTCCTCTGGTGGCCTCTGTGTATATGACATTACATGCGCGCCCTCTGGTGGTCTCTGTGTATATGACATTACATGCGCGCTCTCTGATGGTCTCTGTGTATATGACATTACATGCGCGCCCTCTGGTGGTCTCTGTGTATATGACATTACATGCGCACCCTCTGGTGGTCTCTGTGTATATGACATTACATGTGCGCCCTCTGGTGGTCTCTGTGTATATGACATTACATGAGCGCCCTCTGGTGGTCTCTGTGTATATGACATCACATACACGCCCTCTAGTGGTCTTAGTGTAGAACATCACATGAACGTCCTCTGGTGGCCTCTGTGTATATGACATTACATGCACGCTCTCTGGTGGCCTCTGTATAACATCACTTGCGCACCCCCTGGTGGTCTCTGTGTATATGACATCACATACACGCCCTCTGGTGGCCTCTGTGTATAACATCACATGCACACCCACTGCTGACCGCTGTGTATATGACATTACATGCTTGCCCTCTGGTGGCCTTTGTATATATGATATCACATGCACGCCCTCTGGTGGTCTCTGTGTCTATGACATCACATGCACGCCCTCTGGTGGTCTCGTGTCTATGACATCACATGCACGCCCTCTGGTGGTCTCTGTGTATATGACATCACATGCACGCCCTCTGGTGGCCTCTGTGTAGAACATCACACTCTACTGGGGCCGCACCATTGGTCGAGGTCCATTCCAATCTATCTTAAAAATGTTCTCCTGAACGCGGCAGAACAGTAAAATAGGCAGAAATGGAGTCAGTGATGTTACTCAACCAGAGATCGGTGCAGCCAGAGAAAGTCCAGTGCCGCTTACAATCACTTGTGTGAAAACGGACTCCCAGCTGCGCCTCGCCAGCCACTATGGGCGCCTCACTGTCTGAGAAGCGCTGCTCTTGAGGCCTTTGTGTATTTGTGGACAGAAACTTGAGAATATCGGAAAAATATTGAATATAAAAAATAAGGAATGAAGCAATTAATGTAAATAATCCATAGACAACAATATATTCATTAAAAACCTCTTCAACCGTGCTGTGTATCAGGTTATCTGTACCCCAGGGGCGACCATTATGGCTGCTGTGTCCACATCGTCTATTAGTCCAGATTTACTGGCACAATTCAGCTGGAAACAGTCAGCAAGCTTGTGGGGAGACACCCCTTACAGCTATGATACAGAAAAAGGCCATACTTGCAAATGGACACAGCCAGGTCAGAAACGCTGATGAAGGAGTGAGCAGGTGCTTTAAATAATAATAGCCACTCCCACTGGTCTTGAGGGGAGGGGCATGTGGTGCATGGGATGTGTAGTAAATAATAATAACCACTCCCACTAGTCTTGAGGGGAGGGGCATGTGGTGCATGGGATGTGTAGTAAATAATAATAACCACTCCCACTAGTCTTGAGGGGAGGGGCATGTGGTGCATGGAATGTGTAGTAAGAAATAATAAATGAATAGTGTGTGCTGGGAGAGCATGGTGTGTTGTTGTTTGGCATAGTAAGCAGGGTAGCCCGCTCTATGAACTATCAAGGCGTCACAAATAGGCTTCTACCTGGCTATGCACTTTGTGCCTCATGACGTACACATTATCCCTCCATGTTTCACACACTTGCACCCCATTATCCATTTATTTGTATTGAGGCACTTCACTCATTACTGCCCCCTATATTTCACTTATAGTATTACACTTGCACACACACTATTCATTTATTATTTCTTACTACACATTCCATGCACCACATGCCCCTCCCCTCAAGACTAGTGGGAGTGGCTATTATTTACTACACATCCCATGCACCACATGCCCCTCCTCTCAAGACCAGTGGGAGTGGCTATTATTATTTAAAGCACCTGCTCACTCCTTCATCAGCGTTTCTGGCCTGGCTGTGTCCATTTGTTAAGTATGGCCTTTTTCGGTGTTTTTGTATATGTCCCCTTGTTTTTATCGGTTCTAGCTATGATACAGGGGGGGCAATTACATCAGATGACTATAGAGCCCGGAGTAATGATGACCTGTAGATCCCCAGAGTGCAGACATAGAACAAGCAGGGAATGCTGGGAGATTTCAGCTCTGAAGTCTGGACCATAAGGATGTTTACAGCGTTACATGGACAATATTATATTATATGGACTGGGAAAATTTGCATATTTGACGGAAAGACGACGACTATTTACTAGTAACGATGTATTTTGTGATTAGTTGATCAGTTTTCATTAACGATAAACAAAGCATTTACTGATATTTTGTATTCGGAATTGCCCCAGTTGTAACGATAATTGAGTTGTCGCCTTTTACACCGGCAGATCGCACAGGACGTTGATCGACGCTCGTTCAGCTCTATTTACATGGAGCGATTATTCTATTTTATCGTCCATCCCCATTCATCATTATCGGCAGCACATCCTGTGTACACTGGACGACGCGCTGCCGACCACCTTAAGGGCTAGTTCACACTGAGTATTTTGGCGCTGTTTTTGATGTGGAGACCGCCAAAAAACCCAAGTTATAACCACTCCCACGTTATTCGCGGCGGTTTTTGCGCGCGGCGCTCAATGGCCACAGGCAGAAAACGCAGTGGGAAACGCAGCAAATGTTCTGTCAGCAGGTCAAAATCTGCCTGCAAAAAAAACTGTGTGAACAGGGCCTTGGGGTACGTTTTACAGGCAGAGTTTACAGGCGTATTTTGGGGCGTAAACGCCTTGAAAAGCACCAGAAAAAAAATGGAAGCCGAGCGCCTCCAAAACTCTGCCCATTGATTTTAAAGGGAAAAACTGCGTTTCATTCAGACGGGGCGTTTTTTACGCCGTCATTTGTAAAAACGGTGCGTAAAAAAAGTCTGCATGTCTCAATAGAAAAATAGCTCCAAAAACGGCCGTAAAAAAACGCCTCAAATAACGGTTGAAAATCAGAGGCTTTTCCTTGAAAACAGCGCCATATTTTACAGCCGTCTTTAGTCTAGCGTGTGAACGTGGCCTTAGGAATATACAAAGATAGTCCATAGTGTGTGACAGGCTGGAGCGCTCATCCCTTAGTAATGTCTATAGGCGGGACAAGGCTCCAACATTGTACCAGTGTGCTCGGACTTGTAGTCCCCCAGCAGCTACAGTGACAGGAGGATCTGACAGCACCGCAGCAAGAGGCAGGCGCGACCGACAGCACCTCGGGAATAGAGGCAGGAGCGACCGACAGCACCTCGGGAATAGAGGCAGGAGCGACCGACAGCACCTCGGGAATAGAGGCAGGAGCGACCGACAGCACCTCGGGAATAGAGGCAGGCGCGACCGACAGCACCTCGGGAATAGAGGCAGGCGCGACCGACAGCACCGCAGCAAAAGAGGCAGGCGCGACCGACAGCACCTCGGGAATAGAGGCAGGCGCGACCGACAGCACCTCGGGAATAGAGGCAGGCGCGACCGACAGCACCTCGGGAATAGAGGCAGGCGCGACCGACAGCACCTCGGGAATAGAGGCAGGCGCGACCGACAGCACCTCGGGAATAGAGGCAGGCGCGACCGACAGCACCTCGGGAATAGAGGCAGGCGCGACCGACAGCACCTCGGGAATAGAGGCAGGCGCGACCGACAGCACCGCAGCAAAAGAGGCAGGCGCGACCGACAGCACCTCGGGAATAGAGGCAGGCGCGACCGACAGCACCTCGGGAATAGAGGCAGGAGCGACCGACAGCACCTCGGGAATAGAGGCAGGCGCGACCGACAGCACCTCGGCAATAGAGGCAGGCGCGACCGACAGCACCTCGGCAATAGAGGCAGGCGCGACCGACAGCACCTCGGGAATAGAGGCAGGCGCGACCGACAGCACCTCGGGAATAGAGGCAGGCGCGACCGACAGCACCTCGGGAATAGAGGCAGGCGCGACCGACAGCACCTCGGGAATAGAGGCAGGCGCGACCGACAGCACCTCGGGAATAGAGGCAGGCGCGACCGACAGCACCTCGGGAATAGAGGCAGGCGCGACCGACAGCACCTCTGGAATAGAGGCAGGTGCGACCGACAGCACCTCGGGAATAGAGGCAGGCGCGACCGACAGCACCGCGGGAATAGAGGCAGGCGCGACCGACAGCACCGCGGGAATAGAGGCATGCGCGACCGACAGCACCGCGGGAATAGAGGCAGGCGTGACCGACAGCAGCTCGGGAATAGAGGCAGGCGCGACCGACAGCACCTCGGGAATAGAGGCAGGCGCGACCGACAGCACCTCGGGAATAGAGGCAGGCGCGACCGACAGCACCGCCGGAATAGAGGCAGGCGCGACCGACAGCGCCTCAGGAATAGAGGCAGGCGTGACCGACAGCGCCTCAGGAATAGAGGCAGGCGTGACTGACAGCGCCGCAGGAATAGAGGCAGGCGTGACTGACAGCACGTCAGGAATAGAGGCAGGCGTGACTGACAGCAGCTCAGGAATAGAGGCAGGCGTGACTGACAGCGTCTCAGGAATAGAGGCAGGCGCGACCGACAGCACCGCCGGAATAGAGGCAGGCGTGACTGACAGCGCCGCAGGAATAGAGGCAGGCGTGACTGACAGCACGTCAGGAATAGAGGCAGGCGTGACTGACAGCAGCTCAGGAATAGAGGCAGGCGTGACTGACAGCGTCTCAGGAATAGAGGCAGGCGCGACCGACAGCACCGCCGGAATAGAGGCAGGCGTGACTGACAGCGCCTCAGGCTTTTGCCCTCAATAAAGATGGCTCCTCACTTCCGCATTTACGGCAGACATTCCGCACGATAAATGGACACGTCACAGCAAATCAGCAGTCGACAACTATCCCGCATCAGCGCTTGACGTGTCCTGGGCGACAGCCAGTAGGAGAACGGGACGTGTTACAGGCAAGGACATCTAGCCAATCAGTGTGTGCGGCGTGGAAGCGGCCTGTCCCATCTGCCCAATAGGGAGTGAGCGGGGGCGGGAGGGGGTTGCTAGGAGAAGCGGGGCTGGAGTTGCCGGTGAGCGCAGTGTGAGGAGAGAGCGGCCGATCCACAATGAGGAGTTTGTGCGCCCTGACCGTAACCGGCATCCTGCTCCTCCTGCCCGCCAGGGGACAAGCGTTGAGAGAGGGGGAATGCGAGGGTAAGTGTGAGGGGTGTCTGGAGGCATAGAGGGGCGTGGACGGGATAGGGGGTGTCCGGAATGGCGGGTGAGGGGTTCACGATGTTGGGGGGTGTCCGGAATGGCGGTTGAGGGGTTCACGGTGTTGGGGGGGGGGGTGTCTGGAATGGCGGGTGAGGGGTGTCTGGAATGGCGGGTGAGGGGTTCACGGTGTTGGGGGGGGGGGGGGTGTCTGGAATGGCGGGTGAGGGGTTCACGGTGTTGGGGGGGGGGTGGTGTCTGGAATGGCGGGTGAGGGGTTCACGGTGTTGGGGGGGGGGGTCTGGAATGGCGGCTGAGGGGTTCACGGTGTTGGGGGGGGGGGTGTCTGGAATGGCGGCTGAGGGGTTCACGGTGTTGGGGGGGGGTGTCTGGAATGGCGGCTGAGGGGTTCACGGTGTTGGGGGGGGGTGTCTGGAATGGCGGCTGAGGGGTTCACGGTGTTGGGGGGGGGGTGTCTGGAATGGCGGCTGAGGGGTTCACGGTGTTGGGGGGGGGGTGTCTGGAATGGCGGGTGAGGGGTTCACGGTGAGGGGTGTCCAGAATGGCGGCTGTAGGGTTCACCTTGTCCTGTCCCCCCATTACATCTCTGTGGTATTACTGGGTGTCCCCTCCGTCCCCCATTACGTCTGTTCCGTTATTATTTGGCGCCCACGACCGCCCCCCCCCCCCCTCATCTCTTCTGTCGTATTACTAAGCACCCCGGCCCGTCCGGCCCCCATTGCGATTACCGGGCGCCCCCATTGAGCTCTGATGAATTGACTGTTCGCTCTGCTCTTCTGCCGGTAACGTCCTGCCGGTGTATCGCGTTTTGCGGCGGTTCTGACGCCATCTTTGTTCCTTGCAGTGTGTGTGTCGTTTCTGAGCCGCTTCTATCAGTCCCTTAAAGAGAAGAATGTGGAGTTCACGCCGGCCGCGGTGGAGAAGGAGCTGCAAAAATCATGTGACGCCGCTAAAGGGAAAGAGAACCGATTTGTAAGTACCGTGTCAATGGCGTCCGGCGGATGTGTCGCTGTCATACGGTAATAATGCGCAGGACTGGAGGCTGCCGGGAGCAGCACAGACGATGACATCACTTCTAGAGCGTCGCCGTCTGTCCGGTAGTTTCTTGTCATCCTCCTGGGTGACAGTCAATGTCGCTGCCTCGATCACTCAGCTTCCCCAGACTTCTGATGGGCAGATCTGCTACTTATATAGTGATGTGGGAGCGGAGACTTTACCATTCAGAGGTCTGAGAAAGTTGTGTGAATTGGTCGTTACCGTTGAGTCCGCCTCGGCAGAGGTTTCCTGGTGCCGTATTATGTGAGACGTCGCAGCAGAAAATCACTGACGTCTTATAAGATGCGCGTCATTTGTATGTAGTGGAAGGTTCAGATCTTTCCCCCGAATGACCGGCGCCTCAATCAATATCCGTGGAGCCAAGATGGCGGCCGTCTGCAGAGAGCGCGTGTTCTGGTCATGAGCCTCAGAGATCCTCTATCCTGGACACGTCCAGTCTCGTGTAAATAAGGCTTGATCAACGAATAGTTAATGATTAAAACGTTCTGCAACTTTAGAATATACTTTGTAGAATGTATATTTCTCACAATTTCTGCTTCCTGTCACTGAATGGAAAATCCATACTGACCCTGTCCTGCACGCATGTGAGAAATTAAAACGCGAAGTATATAAGCAAATTGAACAGAAAAACCCTATAAAGTGAATGTCTCGTCATCGTTAAAGGGTAACTGACATATAGTGAGTGACATGTCAGAAGTTTTGAGCGTTGGGGGTCCGAGCACTGGGACCCCCACCGATCGCTAAAATGAAGCGGCAGAAGCGCTGAGCCGCTTGGTTTCTGATCTGCATTTGGTGTATGGGAGGGGCCAAGGGCCATTTGGATAGTTATAACATCATTCGCGGGCTCCGCAAAAATTTTCAACTTCAAAATCACCTGCTATAGTTGGCTGGATGTTTAATGAACTCCCCCTAATGTGATGGCTGGAGCTGCTTCTGTGTGTGATGTTCACCGGTGAGGATGATGATGTCGCGTCGGTCAGTCTGGAGCTGCTTCTGTGTGTGATGTTCACCGGTGAGGATGATGATGATGATGCGTCGGTCAGTCTGGAGCTGCTTCTGTGTGTGATGTTCACCGGTGATGATGATGATGATGCGTCGGTCAGTCTGGAGCTGCTTCTGTGTGTGATGTTCACCGGTGATGATGATGATGATGATGTCGCGTCGGTCAGTCTGGAGCTGCTTCTGTGTGTGATGTTCACCGGTGATGATGATGATGATGATGCGTCGGTCAGTCTGGAGCTGCTTCTGTGTGTGATGTTCACCGGTGATGATGATGATGATGCGTCGGTCAGTCTGGAGCTGCTTCTGTGTGTGATGTTCACCGGTGAGGATGATGATGATGATGATGATGTCGCGTCGGTCAGTCTGGAGCTGCTTCTGTGTGTGATGTTCACCGGTGAGGATGATGATGATGTCGCGTCGGTCAGTCTGGAGCTGCTTCTGTGTGTGATGTTCACCGGTGATGATGATGATGATGATGATGATGTCGCGTCGGTCAGTCTGGAGCTGCTTCTGTGTGTGATGTTCACCGGTGAGGATGATGATGATGATGATGCGTCGGTCAGTCTGGAGCTGCTTCTGTGTGTGATGTTCACCGGTGATGATGATGATGATGCGTCGGTCAGTCTGGAGCTGCTTCTGTGTGTGATGTTCACCGGTGAGGATGATGATGATGTCGCGTCGGTCAGTCTGGAGCTGCTTCTGTGTGTGATGTTCACCGGTGAGGATGATGATGATGTCGCGTCGGTCAGTCTGGAGCTGCTTCTGTGTGTGATGTTCACCGGTGAGGATGATGATGTCGCGTCGGTCAGTCTGGAGCTGCTTCTGTGTGTGATGTTCACCGGTGAGGATGATGATGTCGCGTCGGTCAGTCTGGAGCTGCTTCTGTGTGTGATGTTCACCGGTGAGGATGATGATGTCGCGTCGGTCAGTCTGGAGCTGCTTCTGTGTGTGATGTTCACCGGTGAGGATGATGATGTCGCGTCGGTCAGTCTGGAGCTGCTTCTGTGTGTGATGTTCACCGGTGAGGATGATGATGTCGCGTCGGTCAGTCTGGAGCTGCTTCTGTGTGTCATGTTCACCGGTGAGGATGATGATGCGTCGGTCAGTCTGGAGCTGCTTCTGTGTGTGATGTTCACCGGTGAGGAAGAGGATGATGATGTCGCGTCGGTCAGTCTGGAGCTGCTTCTGTGTGTGATGTTCACCGGTGATGATGATGATGATGATGCGTCGGTCAGTCTGGAGCTGCTTCTGTGTGTGATGTTCACCGGTGAGGATGATGATGATGTCGCGTCGGTCAGTCTGGAGCTGCTTCTGTGTGTGATGTTCACCGGTGAGGATGATGATGATGTCGCGTCGGTCAGTCTGGAGCTGCTTCTGTGTGTGATGTTCACCGGTGAGGATGATGATGATGTCGCGTCGGTCAGTCTGGAGCTGCTTCTGTGTGTGATGTTCACCGGTGAGGATGATGATGATGATGCGTCGGTCAGTCTGGAGCTGCTTCTGTGTGTGATGTTCACCGGTGAGGATGATGATGATGATGATGATGATGATGATGATGATGTGTCGGTCAGTCTGGAGCTGCTTCTGTGTGTGATGTTCACCGGTGAGGATGATGATGTCGCGTCGGTCAGTCTGGAGCTGCTTCTGTGTGTGATGTTCACCGGTGAGGATGATGATGATGCGTCGGTCAGTCTGGAGCTGCTTCTGTGTGTGATGTTCACCGGTGAGGATGATGATGTCGCGTCGGTCAGTCTGGAGCTGCTTCTGTGTGTGATGTTCACCGGTGAGGATGATGATGATGATGTCGCGTCGGTCAGTCTGGAGCTGCTTCTGTGTGTGATGTTCACCGGTGAGGATGATGATGATGATGTCGCGTCGGTCAGTCTGGAGCGCAGTCGACTCTTTACAATGGTAAATTGTTCTGACTACTTAAAAGGGGTTTTCCCATCAGTGACATTTATGGCATATCCACAGGATAAGCCATATATGTCAGATAGATGAGTCCCACCTCTGGGACCCGCACCGATCTCTAGAACGGGGCCCCCTAAACCCTGTTCTAGCTCTCTGCATTCCGGCTAATTTCCGACCATTTGCTCCACGCTGTTTCCGTAACTCCCATAGTAGTGAATGGCAGTTTTGGAAGCAGCGTCGCTCAGCAAGCTGCGCGGTTTCCCTCTTCACGGTCAGAAACCTCCTGCATCAGTCACAACACAGAACGGGGTTTAGGGGGCCCCGTTCTAGATATAGGGGCGACCAGAGGCGGGACCTGCATTTATAGGACATTTATGACGTATCCTGTGGAAACATCAAACGTCCTCGATCGGAAAACCCCTTTAAGTCACCTGACCTCACTTCATGCGTTTAGCACAGGTCCTTCATCTACACCACAGCTAAAATTGTACATTTTAGGTCAAGAGGAGGGCAGATGGCGCCAAGTACTGAGGATGCAGCGGTCTGAGTGAGGCGGACAGGGCGTGCCAGCTCAGGAGCGGATCACGTCAGGCGACTCGGGTCAGGTGACTGAAGAGGTCCACTACCGAGCCGGCACGCACCGGCCTCACTCAGACCGCCACCAAGCAGGGAATGACACGGCAGCAGCGTCGGTCAGAGTGAGTTCCGGGCGGGCTGAGACAGGAGTGGACCGGTTCAGTCACCTGACCTCAGGTCACTGGACTGGTCCACTCTCAGGCTGACACACACCGACCTCACTCAGACCGCCGCTGTCATACTTTGCTCCGTCCGCCCTCCTCCTAAATGTGAGAATGGCGGTGACGTGGTCCGAGTGAGGTCAGGCCAGACCAAATGATCTTGTGGGCGTTATACGGCCCCGCACGTTCCCCACCCCTGGCTCAATAGAAAGTCCACGAGTCCGTACACCAACTGCTCGGCTTTCTTAGGAAAGCCGATCAGGAACGGTTCAGTGCTCACCTGACCACATCTGCTTTGTTTTAGCGATCGGTGGGGGTCCCAGTGCTCGGACCCCCACCGCTCAAAACTTCTGACATGTCAGTTACCCTTTAACGGGACTAGACATTCACTTTATAGGGTTTTTCTGTTCTTCAAACTTCTAATATACTTTGAGTTTCAATTTCTCACCATTTTTAACATGCTGTGCGTGCAGGACAGGGTCAGTATGGATTTTCCATTCAGTGACCGGAAGCAGAAATCCTGAGGAGTATACATTCTACTAAGTTTTTGGAAAGTTTAGTTACGCTTTTACATTTTTTGGTCACAAATTCTGTGCCCAATAATATCTTTATAGGGGATGGATCCGTTATTCTGATACAGAATCCAAATTCCCTGCATAGATATGGAAACATTCTTCCTGCCTGCGACCACCACTAGGGGGAAGCTCACTACATACAGATATATACAGCTCCCATAGAGTTACATGATAACATTCTGCTGCCTGCAGCCACCACTAGAGGGAGCTCACTACATACAGATATATACAGCTCCCATAGTTACATGATAACATTCTGCTGCCTGCAGCCACCACTAGGGGGAAGCTCACTACATACAGATATATACAGTTCCCATAGAGTTACATGATAACATTCTGCTACGTGCAGCCACCACTAGGGCGAGCTCACTACATACAGATATATACAGCTCCCATAGAGTTACATGATAACATTCTGCTGCCTGCAGCCACCACTAGAGGGAGCTCACTACATACAGATATATACAGCTCCCATAGAGTTACATGATAACATTCTGCTGCCTGCAGCCACCACTAGAGGGAGCTCACTACATACAGATATATACAGCTCCCATAGAGTTACATGATAACATTCTGCTGCCTGCAGCCACCACTAGAGGGAGCTCACTACATAGATATATACAGCTCCCATAGAGTTACATGATAACATTCTGCTGCCTGCAGCCACCACTAGAGGGAGCTCACTACATACAGATATATACAGCTCCCATAGAGTTACATGATAACATTCTGCTGCCTGCAGTCACCACTAGGGGGTGCTCACTACATACAGATATATACAGCTCCCATAGAGTTACATGATAACATTCTGCTGCCTGCAATCACCACTAGGGGGAGCTCACTACATACAGATATATACAGCTCCCATAGAGTTACATGATCACATTCTGCTGTCTGCAGCCACAACTAGAGGGAGCTCACTACATACAGATATATACAGCTCCCATAGAGTTACATGATAACATTCTGCTGCCTGCAGCCACCATTAGAGGGAGCTCACTACATACAGATATATACAGCTCCCATAGAGTTACATGATAACATTCTGCTGCCTGCAGCCACCACTAGGGGGAGCTCACTACATACAGATATATGCATCTCCCATAGAGTTATGATAATAATCTGCTGCCTGCATTCTCCACTAGGGGGAGCTCACTACATACAGATATATACAGCTCCCATAGAGTTACATGATAACATTCTGCTGCCTGCATTCTCCACTAGGGGGAGGGAGCTCGATATATACAGCTCCCATAGAGTTACATAACATTCTACTGTCTGCAGCCACCACTAGGGGGATCTCATTATATAGAGATATATACAGCTCCCAGAGTTACATTATAAGATTCTACTGCCTGCAGTCACCACTAGAGGGAGTGACAGATTCTATAGGGTTAACCTTCATCTTCTGCTTCTTTAGTGCTATTACATCGGAGCCACCAGTGACGCAGCCACAAAGATCACCAATGAGATTTCCAAGCCGCTAAGTCACCACATTCCTGCTGAGAAGATCTGCGAGAAACTGAAGAAGAAGGACGGTCAGATTTGTGAGCTGAAATACGGTGAGTGCCGTGCAGGTTACACAGATGGAGGGGGCTGCGTTCCTCCGGGTTACAGTATAACCCCTTCCTTCTCTCCGCAGACAAGCAGATTGACCTGAGCACAGTGGATTTGAAGAAACTCCGAGTGAAGGAACTGAAGAAGATCCTGGATGACTGGGATGAGACCTGCAAGGGCTGCGCAGAGAAGTCTGATTACATCCGCAAGATCAATGAGCTGATGCCCAAGTACGCACCCAATGCGGCTCATGCACGGACGGACCTCTAACCCCGAGGACTCCCATCGTGGACTCCTACACTGACCCCAGTGCACAGACTGAACCTGAATCCTAGTTTAATTAACTTTTTTTAAAACATAGAATTTTTTTCTTTTCTGTTAGTCTGGAGGATCGTCTGACGCCAGGAGATTGCGGAGGACGCGGTTCACTGTAAATTATTTCTCTGTCGTCGGCAGGTTCGCAGCGGTGGTTTATTATATATTTTGATTTTCTTTGAGTGGCATTTTTTTTCTATGAAAATAAAAGAATCCACTTTGTATCTTGCGGAGCGTGTCGTGCCCCCAAACTGGTGGAGAGCAGCGGCGGTGGCGACGTACAGTTCCGGCTTGTCTCCTACCTCATCACCGGACAATCGGGAGAGATGCGCCCGGCTGCTCTTACCACTGTGCAGCCTTATCCAGCGCTATCCGGCTGGACGTCATCAGTATTGCACCAGAGGGCAGCAGTAACCTGGGGAAGGGCCCGTGCAGTTACCCCAGGGACAGTTCTTTGTTTCTCATCTGTCCTGTATTACTGACCCCGGCAGAGCTTTATTCTTATAAGAGAAATTTGTATTTCAGAAGAAATTCCCAGGACTGACGGCTGCTGAGCAATATTATCTGATAAGTCAAACAATGGTGGATACACCGGGCTCTGCTACATCCGTTCATTACATAGTGCGGAGAGAGCGCAGCACCTGATGCTGAGTGCAGCTCCAATAATGAGTCAATTCTGTGCTGCTCCCAGGTCACATTCTGTCTTATGCTGCAGTCATGATTCAACATATCCTGTACTCCAGCCACATCCAGAGCTGCAATCACAATTCTGCAAGTGCATGGAATGCGTCAGCCTGGTGCTGACAGATGTGCACTGAACATTTTTACACCTAGAACCAGCAGGTGGCAACAGTGAGATCCAGAAGGCTAACAGGAGTGCAGCAGAATTGTGAATGCAGCTCTGGATGTGACTAAGCAAACTTTTCCCAAGTTACTCAGGACTGTAAATTGATGTAAAAGTGATGGTTGTGAGCCGGGCTGCGCGCTCGTCTGCTGACTGTGGTTTTACACCAGGGGGACGGATTTGCTGTTACTCCCTATTTATTGTAAGTCACGGTTTATTTTCTGTGTGAAGTTGCTAACATTAAATTTCACAGATTCTGTTCACTTCATTATACAACGGCTCGTCTTCTATTTACCTTTCTGACTAATTTCAGCCGGTCGCCAGTTCCGAAACGGCGCCACACCGGTTCACGGGTTGTGTGTGGTATTGCAGCGCACAATACTTATTGGTAATGGGGCAAACGACAGCGTTCTTGAAATAAACTAGGTATTTCTAACCTTCGCTTGTGTCACTAAAGGGATTGTCTAATCAAGGACCAATCACTGGATCCCGTTTAGTTCACCCCTCCTGGTCTAGTTGACCTATCTCTATTCTCCTTTCCGTGTAATGAGACGCGATCCTCGCCAATCAAGAACCAATTCAGGCGCCTGCATAGACGCGGGGATCCGCAGCCCTCCAACTGTCGTAAAACGACACTTCTGATCATGCTCCGACCGCCTTTGTCTTTGAAAATAAAGCCTTTGGCTGTCAGTGCATGCTGGGAGTTGTAGTTTCCTAACAGCTGGAGTGCCAAAGGTTGCTGATCCCAGGACTAGCGCAGGGCTCTTAAGTTATGTTTTAGCGGGATGGAATAAGGGTATTTGTGTCATATGGCAAATTGTGAATGTTATTACAGCTCAGACCCTTTCACTTCAATGGAGATGAGATGCAGACGCAGCCACGTCCTATGGCGCGGTGCTGTTTTTGGAGAACGGCGGCCATGTTTCTCAAATTCCGGGCAACAAGTTGCATCTCTATAAATTTCAGTGAGAATGATGTAGGTACATGAGAAGACAACTGTGCCCCCTTCCCCATCTAACGATCAACTAAAAGGGATTTTTTATTATTATTATTAACCCCTTCACAACCCCCTACGTATCTTTTTATGCAGAGCAACGTCTCTTCCGGCTGCAAGTTGGGGTAAGGACTTCATTGCTGCTTGAGGTGACGATACTTTAGTAAACGATTGTGGCAGCAATAAATGGGAATGTTTTTCTCTCTTATTTATATCCATATAAGAAGAAAAAAAAGCAATGAAGTCCGATGTCATCTCACAAGTAAATGATTGGAGTAGTACGAGTCCTGCTGCCTGGTTATGAAGAGCAGAGTTCCCTCTAGTGTCTGGTTATTCTATGATCCTCCTATTAGTTGCATCGGTGGATGCAGTACCTGTGAGTGGCCTCTGGGAGATGCTGGTGCACAGTGCTGGCCTACCTGCTGCATGGACCGTCCTGATCACGAGGCTGAATAACTTTACATGATGTAGAATATAAAATTCCATTCAGGATTTGCTCCATGATGAGATGTAACCGTCACGTAATTAGTAAAGTCAAAGGGGGAAAAAAATGGCAAAAAAAGTCCTGGACAGATAAAAAAGGCAACGAGCAGGAGCTCAACGGACATAGACGAACGGCGTGAACGAGAGTTATAATCCCCACATGTAACGTTCGGCGGCTGCTTCATGATGATGATGGTGGTCGGATGAGTATCGGCCTCTTCTTCACACGGCCAAAGTCTACAAAGGAAAAACTGTAATTAAGAGATTTCTACCTCTGCCACGTTTTGCTTCTATTACTAGTTTTGGTTAACAAATACTGATACAAAATACACACGTGTGAATAAGTCTTAGGGCTCGTCCACGTAGCGGAATTGTGGGCGGAAAATACGCAGCAGAATACAGTAGCATAAAAGTGGGTGAGATTTAACAAATATTATCCGCGTTTTTCAGAGGAGATGTCACGATCCCCCAACATACAGAAAAACGCCGCAAAATACGCACAATTTTCTGCAGCACTTCCATTACGTGTGGACGAGCCCTAATACCCCTTGCACACGACTGAGTTGGGGCCGTAAATAGTGGTCCGTGTGTCAACTGGATTTCCTGGCCCGATCACGGTGCAGGTGAACGGGACCCTGGCATCATAGACATTTTATCCAGCCTTCCCACGGAACTGATGTTCTCTACTGTATCATCTTTTTCACTACGAAACCGCAGTTCCGTGGGAAGGCAGGGACTCCTAGCATCATAAAATGTCTATGATGCCAGGGTCCCGTTCACCTGCACCGTGGTGGGCCGAGAAAGCCACACCGCTTTTCACAGCCCGAACTCGGTCAAGGGGTGTTACACATCAAATAATGCCATCCATCTGCTACACATCCCTATAGCCACGACTGCAGTATAGAAATCAAAGCAAGGTCCCGAGTAATCACCAGAATAAATATGAAAACGCATAAATACAGGTTGTAACTACACGGCAAATTCCAGAACACATTCTGTATCCACTACTGCCCCCTATATACAAGAATATATTTACTATAATACTGCCCCCTATATACAAGAATATTTACTATAATACTGCCCCCTATATACAAGAATATTTACTATAATACTGCCCCCTATATACAAGAATATAACTACTACAATACTGCCCCCTATATACAAGAATATAACTACTATAATACTGCTCCTATATATAAGAATATAACTACTATAATACTGCCCCCTATATACAAGAATATAACTACTATAATACTGCTCCTATATACAAGAATATAACTACTATAATACTGCTCCCTTTATACAAGAATATAACTACTATAATATTGCTCCTATATACAAGAATATAACTACTATAATACTGCTCCTATATACAAGAATATAACTACTATAATACTGCCTCTATATACAGGAATATAACTACTATAATACTGCCTCTATATACAAGAATATAACTACTATAACACTGCCCCTATATACAAGAATATAACTACTATAATACTTCCTCCTATATACAAGAATATAACTACTATAATACTGCTCCTATATACAAGAATATAACTACTATAATACTGCTCCTATATACAAGAATATAACTACTATAATACTGCCTCTATATACAAGAATATAACTACTATAATACTGCTCCTATATACAAGAATATAACTACTATAATACTGCTCCTATGTACAAGAATATAACTACTATAATACTGCTCCTATATACAAGAATATAACTACTATAATACTGCTCCTATATACAACAATATAACTACTATAATACTGCCCCTATATACAAGAATATATCTACTATAATACTGCCCCTATATACAAGAATATAACTACTATAATACTGCCCCTATATACAAGAATATAACTACTATAATACTGCTCCTATATACAAGAATATAACTACTATAATACTGCTCCTATATACAAGAATATAACTACTATAATACTGCTCCTATATAAAAGAATATAACTACTATAATGATCTTTTTTTTTTATTTGAAAACTTGCAACAAAATATTACAATGTATTTACAAGACAGTCATGACAGATATAGAACAAAACTTGTCTCTTAATAACATCACAAATATTAAACAAAGCATGATATATTAATATTCCTCCAGTATAAATTCAAATTATTTTCCATATCTTTCCTATACACAGTCTTAAGACTTTCCAAGATATTCTGCCTGACAGTATTACAGGAGAGTTCTTCTTTATTGATGACCAGGCTGCATCGCGCACACCACAGATGATACAGGGTCACCACATTTATGACATATAATGAACTTCTATCATATACACTAAGTTCAGGCTGGAAGTCTCCATACAGTAGCTGAGAGTATGGCTGTCCCACTAGATGTGGTAACTGCAGGGACAGGGACACAGCTTCCCATAATTGTATACTGAAAGGACACTCTAGCAGTAGATGTTCCATGGTCTCTAGTATCTGGGGACACTCTTCTCTAGGACAGAATCTGTCCAACATGAATCTACACTTAAGGTTGACTCTAACATACATTTTGCCATGGAATCCTAACCATGCCACGTCCCTCATGTGCGGAGGAACTCTAGAGTCATCCAGGATTTTTGCAGCCTGTCTTATATCAAGGCTCGGGGCTTCCCTCAATTGTATATGGACAGTGAACTGACATCTAAGGAGCTTCTTGTACAACTCCTTCCTATGGAGTAACTTGACATCATCATATAAGATCTTCCATTTAATGATCTTCCTGATTATATTGACTCCATACCAAGACACGTTATTCTTAATGCGCCCTGAGATCCTCTTTATGGGGTCACCTATTGACCACACAGACACAAACTGCTGGATCTGACTTTTAAACAAACTGCCCCATGGCTTCACCTCAGCATTCTTACAAAATAAAAAATTCTTCATCAGAAACATAAGACTAAAGAAGAGCTCCGGGCAGGGCATGGAGAGACCACCTTCCTTATGAGGGAGATAGACAATGTTCCTCCTGACTACATTTACCCTGTTACCCCACAAGAAGCGGAAGAAAACGTTTGTCAGTCTGGGAAGTAAAGTATCCGGTACTGGAAACACCACACTGATATATAGGAAGAGCGGGAGGAGGAAGCTCTTCAACAGGCGGACCTTCTCCTGATACGTCAGCCGCCAGTGCTTCCAGCTCAGCACCTTCTGCTCACACAGCGCTAACTTCTCCTCCCAGTTCACCTTCCCTTCATCCACAGCTCCAAACACAACCCCCAAAATCTTTATCTTCTCCTGAACTGTTCTGAAGGGCACCGAGAAGACATCGCTGTCACTTCCCAACCACAAGGCCTCGCTCTTCTCCATATTCACAGCAGAATTAGACACCTGGGAAAACCTGGCTATCTCTTGCTGTAGAGCTGCACAGTCACCAGCAGAAGACAACATGACCGTCACATCATCCGCATAGGCGCAGAACTTTATCTCCTCTACTTTATTCTGCAAATGACATTTCAACCCCATAAACTTTTTATTGTCCTGCAATTTCCTTAAAAATGGATCCAGACTAAACACATATAATAATGGGCTGAGAGGGCAGCCTTGCCGCACACCCGACTTTATACTGAAGGCGTCTGCCAAGTGACCATTAATCAGAGGCCGGCTAACTGCCTCCTTATACAGAACCTGCAGCCATTGTACAAACTGCGCAGGAAGGCCGTACTCCAACAACACCTGATACAGGTAGTCATGATGGACTCTATCAAAGGCCTTACTCTGGTCTAAGCCTACTATATATGTCCCCACCTCATGCTGCTTAATATAAGTCATGGATTCTCTCATCAGCAGCAAGGAGTCCTCTATAGTCCGGCCTTTCACACCACACGTCTGATTAGGGATGATGAGATCATCCGCCACCTCACTCAGCCTGTAATACAAGATCTTGGCCAGGATTTTATAATCCGTGTTCAGCAGGGACAATGGACGCCAATTTTTTAAATCTTTCTGATTTCCCTTCTTTGCTAGGAGAACTAGAACAGATTTATACTGCGATTGTAAAAGTTTCCCAGCAGAGAGGCAATCATTATATACCTGCACCAGGTCAGGGGCCAATAAATCCCTGAACTCCTTATAAAACTCGCTGGTCAGGCCGTCCAGACCAGGACTCTTCTTGGTTTTTAAGGAGTCGATGCTCCTCTTTACCTCCTCCTCAGATATAGGGTCAGCCATGCCATCTGCCTGCGCTGGATCTAATTTTGGCAGGGTCACACTCTTCAGATAGGCCTTTATGTCGCCATCTCTAATCTGACTCCCTTCAAACAGTTTTCCATAATAATTTCCAATGATTTTATGAAGTTTTTTCTGTTCTGATTGCTCCATCCCGTTCTCATCTAATAGACTCACCAGACGTTTCTTACTAACCCGGTTCTTACAGGCAATAAAGGGATCTGGGGTATGAACCCCCCAACTATCAAACTGGCCTTCTGCCTTCAGGGACTTGAGGCGATCATACTGCAGCTGTCTCATCTTCTGCTTTATCTGGCGGACGCTCTCTCCGTCTACCTGCTCTCCACTATTCATCTTACTATATAGACGGCTCAGTAGCAGTCTCAGGGCAGAATACCTCATATACTCCATATTACTCCGTCTCTTTGCAGCTCTTATAATAAACTGCTTGATGTCTCTTTTCATGTCCTCCCACCACTCCGCTGTATCATCGCACATACACTGGGTAGTTCTCCGGTCGTTATAAAATGTGATAAAGGACTCTTTAAACTGTGGATCCTGGAGCGCAGAGCTATTTACCTTCCAGTAGCCCTTACCATAGACCACAGCATCGTCCAGATCCAGCGTTACACTCACCATACAATGGTCGGAGAACTCTATAGGACTTATCCTATACTGAGAACACTTCAATTCTTTCTTAATGTACACACGGTCTATTCTGCTTGCATGACCTCCCTTATGATAAGTGTAGGCTTTACGACTACAATGTAGACCATAGGGGTCCACTAAATGAGCCTGCTGGACTAGACTATTGAGAAAATTTTCATCATATCTCAATCTTTTGTGACTACTGGAACGATCCACATTACTGGAGACACTATTGAAGTCACCACTCAAAATAAAGACCTTAGAAGTAAAACAATAGGGCTTAATATTTTGGAATAATTCCCTCCTCTCTTTCCTGGTTTGCTGGGCATAGATATTAATGACTCTATAATGTACAGTGTCCAGGGTAAAGTCCAGCATCAGGCAGCGGCCGGAGCAGAGCTCCAGGACTTTCTCCACTTGTACATCCATATTATTAAATAGAATTCCTACGCCATCATTTCGTTCCAGTCCAAAGGACCAGAATGATGGTCCGTGTCTCCAGTCTCTCTTGGCTGCGTACACCTGAGCATTGCTCTTCAGATAAGTCTCTTGTATAAAGATGATGTCAGATTTGTCGTCAGACAGACGCTGGAATATCGCCTGCCGCCTGCTCCTATTCTTCACACTGTTCACATTGATGGAGGTGATTTTCAGCATCATCCTGGTTACAGATCTTTCCTACTTTTTTTCCTTCTTCCACTGCTATGTCCCGTTACACCCCATCTTTTGGTGGACATTGGGGGGTCAGAGTCTTCATCCTGAGGTTCGTCGTCTGGGTTGCGTGAGGAGACTTGCTCCATCTCTGCTTCTTCTTCCTGGTCATCTTCTCCCAGCGCACAGTAACGTCCCCCCGTTATCGCCAGCACTGGAGACTCCGGTGATTTCTTTGCAGCAGTGATTTTTTTCCTCGAAGAATCATCTGTTTTACTTCTCCTTTTAACCGTCTGAAATCCCTCCTCATCGATACTAGTCGCTGCGGCTGGATCAGCTGGTTCTTTACTGGTCGCTGCGACTAGATCAGCTGGTTTTTTACTGGTCGCTGCAGCTGGATCAGCTGGTTCCTTACTGGTCGATGCAGCTGGATCAGCTGGTTCCTTAATGGTGTTGGGCAGATTTTTAGATGTTTTGGTGACAGAGTGACTGGATATTTTACTTTTAGCATGACCTCTATTTTCAGTGGCTGGTGACACTTCTGCAGCATCCACAGATGGGACATTCGTCCCTGGAGCAGGGTCTCTGGTACTTCGGCTTACATCATCGCTGGGGCTTCCAGGTTCTGGGGTTGTATCTACACATATGGAGACATCCTCCTGCTCTTCCTCCATGGCTTCTTTAAAGGTCTCCTCTTTATTATGTTCTGCATGTGGACACTCCCGGAATGTATGTCCAGGTCCTAAGCACAGGTTACAGATGACAGGTCCTGTACACTCGTCCTTCACATGCCCAAACTGACCACATAGTGAGCACTTAATACGGGAACAGTTGAACGCCAGGTGTCTGCCCCCACATCTATGGCACCGTCGCGGTTGACCAGGGTAGTAACATATGCCTCTCTCCGAGCCCAGGTAGAAGGAGTGCGGCAGATGTCTGGTCACTCCATTCTCCTGAACCAGCTGGATCTTGACAGAATATCCTCCATTCCAGATCTCCTCCTCATCATAGATCTTTGTTGGCAGTCTCTTCACCTCACAATATCTGCTCAACCAGTCTAATCTATACAAGAATATAACTACTATAATACTGCTCCTATATACAAGAATATAACTACTATAATACTGCTCCTATATACAAGAATATAACTACTATAATACTGCCTCTATATACAAGAATATAACTACTATAATACTGCTCCTATATACAAGAATATAACTACTATAATACTGCTCCTATATACAAGAATATAACTACTATAATACTGCTCCTATATACAAGAATATAACTACTATAATACTGCTCCTATATACAACAATATAACTACTATAATACTGCCCCTATATACAAGAATATATCTACTATAATACTGCCCCTATATACAAGAATATAGCTACTATAATACTGCCCCTATATACAAGAATATAACTACTATAATACTGCTCCTATATACAAGAATATAACTACTATAATACTGCTCCTATATACAAGAATATAACTACTATAATACTGCTCCTATATAAAAGAATATAACTACTATAATACTGCCCCCTATATACAAGAATATAACTACTATAATACTGCCCCTATATACAAGAATATAACTACTATAATACTGCCCCCTATATACAAGACTATAACTACTATAATACTGCTCCTATATACAAGAATATAACCACTATAATACTGCCTCCTATATACAAGAATATAACTACTATAATACTGCTCCTATATACAAGAATATAACTACTATAATACTGCCCCTATATACAAGAATATAACTACTATAATACTGCCCCCTATATACAAGAATATAACTACTATAATACTGCCCCTATATACAAGAATATAACTACTATAATACTGCCCCCTATATACAAGACTATAACTACTATAATACTGCTCCTATATACAAGAATATAACCACTATAATACTGCCTCCTATATACAAGAATATAACTACTATAATACTGCCCATATATACAAGAATATAACTACTATAATACTGCTCCTATATACAAGAATATAACTACTATAATACTACCCCCTATATACAAGAATATAACTACTATAATACTACTCCTATATACAAGAATATAACTACTATAATACTGCCCCTATATACAAGAATATAACTACTATAATACTGCTCCTATATACAAGAATATAGCTACTATAATACTGCCCCTATATACAAGAATATAACGAAATTAGCACCAATTTTTGGCAGCTTGCAAAAAACTAAAAAGCAACATTCTCTTTCTTAAAGAGGCTCTGTCACCAGATTTTGCAACCCCTATCTGCTATTGCCTGTGATCGGCGCTGCAATGTAGATTACAGTAACGTTTTTATTTTTAAAAAACGAGCAAGTTATGACCATTTTTGTAGTTATGCAAATGAGCTTGCAAAAGTCCAAGTGGGTGTGTTTAAAAGTAAAAGTCCAAGTGGGCGTGTATTGTGTGCGTACATCGGGCCGTTTTTAATACTTTTACTAGCTGGGCGCTCTGAAGAGAAGTATCATCCACTTCTCTTCAGAACGCCCAGCTTCTGACAGTACAGATCTGTGACGTCACTTACAGGTCCTGCATCGTGTCGGCACCAGAGGCTACAGTTGATTCTGCAGCAGCATCAGCGTTTGCAGGTAAGATCTACAGGTATGAAGGTATTATTCAGTAACAGTATGGAGGTATTATTCAGTACCAGTATGGGGGTATTATTCAGTAACAGTATGAAGGTATTATTCAGTACCAGTATGCAGGTATTATTCAGTAACAGTATGGAGGTATTATTCAGTAACCGTATGCAGGTATTATTCAGTAACAGTATGGGGGTATTATTCAGTCACTATGTGGTTATGGTGTGGCAGTATTATTCAGTAACAGTATGGGGGTATTATTCAGTAACAGTATGGAGGTATTATTCAGTACCAGTATGGTGGTATTATTCAGTAACAGTATGGGGGTATTATTCAGTAACAGTATGGAGGTATTATTCAGTAACAGTATGGGGGTATTATTCAGTAACCGTATGCAGGTATTATTCAGTAACAGTATGGGGGTATTATTCAGTAACAGTATGGGGGTATTATTCAGTAACAGTATGGGGGTATTATTCAGTAACAGTATGGTGGTATTATTCAGTACCAGTATGGTGGTATTATTCAGTAACAGTATGGGGGTATTATTCAGTACCAGTATGGGGGTATTATTCAGTAACAGTATGAAGGTATTATTCAGTAACAGTATGGGGGTATTATTCAGTAACAGTATGGAGGTATTATTCAGTACCAGTATGGGGGTATTATTCAGTAACAGTATGAAGGTATTATTCAGTACCAGTATGGTGGTATTATTCAGTAACCATATGCAGGTATTATTCAGTAACAGTATGGGGGTATTATTCAGTACCAGTATGGTGGTATTATTCAGTAACCGTATGCAGGTATTATTCAGTAACAGTATGGAGGTATTATTCAGTAACAGTATGGGGGTATTATTCAGTAACAGTATGGGGGTATTATTCAGTAGCAGTATGGGGGTATTATTCAGTACCAGTATGGTGGTATTATTCAGTAACAGTATGGGGGTATTATTCAGTCACTATGTGGTTATGGTGTGGCGGTATTATTCAGTAACAGTATGGGGGTATTATTCAGTCACTATGTGGTTATGGTGTGGTGGTATTATTCAGTATCAGTATGGGGGTATTATTCAGTAACAGTATGGGGGTATTATTCAGTAACAGTATGGGGGTATTATTCAGTAACAGTATGTGGACATTATTCAGTCACTATGTGGTTATGGTGTGGCGGTATTATTCAGTCACTATGTGGTTATGGTGTGGAGGTTTTATTCAGTAACAGTATGGGGGTATTATTCAGTCGCTGTGTGGTTATGGTGTGGCGGTATTATTCAGTAACATTATGGGGGTATTATTCAGTCACTATGTGGTTATGGTGTGGTGGTATTATTCAGTAACAGTATGGGGGTATTATTCAGTCACTATGTGGTTATGGTATGGAGGTATTATTCAGTAACAGTATGGGGGTATTATTCAGTAACAATATGGGGGTATTATTCAGTAACAATATTGGGTATTATTCAGTCACTATGTGGTCATGATGTGGGGGTATTATTCAGTAACAGTATGGGGTATTATTCAGTAACAGTATGGGGGTATTATTCAGTAACAGTATGGGGGGTATTAGTCAGTCACTATGTGGTCATGATGTGGGGGTATTATTCAGTAACATTATGGGGGTATTATTCAGTAACAGTATGGTGGTATTATTCAGTACCAGTATGGTGGTATTATTCAGTAACAGTATGGGGGTATTATTCAGTACCAGTATGTGGGTATTATTCAGTAACAGTATGGAGGTATTATTCAGTAACAGTATGGTGGTATTATTCAGTAACAGTATGGTGGTATTATTCAGTAACAGTATGGGGGTATTATTCAGTCACTATGTGGTTATGGTGTGGTGGTATTATTCAGTAACAGTATGGGGGTATTATTCAGTAACAGTATGGGGGTATTATTCAGTAACAGTATGGGGGTATTATTCAGTACCAGTATGGGGGAATTATTCAGTAACAGTATGGGGTATTATTTAGTAACAGTATGGGGGTATTATTCAGTAACAGTATGGGGGTATTATTCAGTAACAGTATGGGGGTATTATTCAGTAACAGTATGGTGGTATTATTCAGTAACAGTATGGGGTATTATTCAGTAACAGTATGGGGGTATTATTCAGTAACAGTATGGGGGTATTATTCAGTAACAGTATGGGGGTATTATTCAGTACCAGTATGGGGGTATTATTCAGTAACAGTATGGGGGTATTATTCAGTAACAGTATTGAGGTATTAGTCAGTAAAAGTATGGTGGTATTATTCAGTACCAGTATGGTGGTATTATTCAGTAACAGTATGGGGGTATTATTCAGTCACTATGTGGTTATGGTGTGGCGGTATTATTCAGTAACAGTATGGGGGTATTATTCAGTCACTATGTAGTTATGGTGTGGCAGTATTATTCAGTAACAGTATGGGGGTATTATTCAGTAACAGTATGGAGGTATTATTCAGTACCAGTATGGTGGTATTATTCAGTAACAGTATGGGGGTATTATTCAGTAACAGTATGGGGGTATTATTCAGTAACAGTATGGGGGTATTATTCAGTACCAGTATGGGGGTATTATTCAGTAACAGTATGAAGGTATTATTCAGTACCAGTATGCAGGTATTATTCAGTAACAGTATGGAGGTATTATTCAGTAACCGTATGCAGGTATTATTCAGTAACAGTATGGGGGTATTATTCAGTCACTATGTGGTTATGGTGTGGCAGTATTATTCAGTAACAGTATGGGGGTATTATTCAGTAACAGTATGGAGGTATTATTCAGTACCAGTATGGTGGTATTATTCAGTAACAGTATGGGGGTATTATTCAGTAACAGTATGGAGGTATTATTCAGTAACAGTATGGGGGTATTATTCAGTAACCGTATGCAGGTATTATTCAGTAACAGTATGGGGGTATTATTCAGTAACAGTATGGGGGTATTATTCAGTAACAGTATGGGGGTATTATTCAGTAACAGTATGGTGGTATTATTCAGTACCAGTATGGTGGTATTATTCAGTAACAGTATGGGGGTATTATTCAGTACCAGTATGGGGGTATTATTCAGTAACAGTATGAAGGTATTATTCAGTAACAGTATGGGGGTATTATTCAGTAACAGTATGGAGGTATTATTCAGTACCAGTATGGGGGTATTATTCAGTAACAGTATGAAGGTATTATTCAGTACCAGTATGGTGGTATTATTCAGTAACCATATGCAGGTATTATTCAGTAACAGTATGGGGGTATTATTCAGTACCAGTATGGTGGTATTATTCAGTAACCGTATGCAGGTATTATTCAGTAACAGTATGGAGGTATTATTCAGTAACAGTATGGGGGTATTATTCAGTAACAGTATGGGGGTATTATTCAGTAGCAGTATGGGGGTATTATTCAGTAACAGTATGGTGGTATTATTCAGTACCAGTATGGTGGTATTATTCAGTAACAGTATGGGGGTATTATTCAGTCACTATGTGGTTATGGTGTGGCGGTATTATTCAGTAACAGTATGGGGGTATTATTCAGTCACTATGTGGTTATGGTGTGGTGGTATTATTCAGTATCAGTATGGGGGTATTATTCAGTAACAGTATGGGGGTATTATTCAGTAACAGTATGGGGGTATTATTCAGTAACAGTATGTGGACATTATTCAGTCACTATGTGGTTATGGTGTGGCGGTATTATTCAGTCACTATGTGGTTATGGTGTGGAGGTTTTATTCAGTAACAGTATGGGGGTATTATTCAGTCGCTGTGTGGTTATGCTGTGGCGGTATTATTCAGTAACATTATGGGGGTATTATTCAGTCACTATGTGGTTATGGTGTGGTGGTATTATTCAGTAACAGTATGGGGGTATTATTCAGTCACTATGTGGTTATGGTATGGAGGTATTATTCAGTAACAGTATGGGGGTATTATTCAGTAACAATATGGGGATATTATTCAGTAACAATATTGGGTATTATTCAGTCACTATGTGGTCATGATGTGGGGGTATTATTCAGTAACAGTATGGGGTATTATTCAGTAACAGTATGGGGGTATTATTCAGTAACAGTATGGGGGGTATTAGTCAGTCACTATGTGGTCATGATGTGGGGGTATTATTCAGTAACATTATGGGGGTATTATTCAGTAACAGTATGGTGGTATTATTCAGTACCAGTATGGTGGTATTATTCAGTAACAGTATGGGGGTATTATTCAGTACCAGTATGTGGGTATTATTCAGTAACAGTATGGAGGTATTATTCAGTAACAGTATGGTGGTATTATTCAGTAACAGTATGGTGGTATTATTCAGTAACAGTATGGGGGTATTATTCAGTCACTATGTGGTTATGGTGTGGTGGTATTATTCAGTAACAGTATGGGGGTATTATTCAGTAACAGTATGGGGGTATTATTCAGTAACAGTATGGGGGTATTATTCAGTACCAGTATGGGGGAATTATTCAGTAACAGTATGGGGTATTATTTAGTAACAGTATGGGGGTATTATTCAGTAACAGTATGGGGGTATTATTCAGTAACAGTATGGGGGTATTATTCAGTAACAGTATGGTGGTATTATTCAGTAACAGTATGGGGTATTATTCAGTAACAGTATGGGGGTATTATTCAGTAACAGTATGGGGGTATTATTCAGTAACAGTATGGGGGTATTATTCAGTACCAGTATGGGGGTATTATTCAGTAACAGTATGGGGGTATTATTCAGTAACAGTATTGAGGTATTATTCAGTAAAAGTATGGTGGTATTATTCAGTACCAGTATGGTGGTATTATTCAGTAACAGTATGGGGGTATTATTCAGTCACTATGTGGTTATGGTGTGGCGGTATTATTCAGTAACAGTATGGGGGTATTATTCAGTCACTATGTAGTTATGGTGTGGCAGTATTATTCAGTAACAGTATGGGGGTATTATTCAGTAACAGTATGGAGGTATTATTCAGTACCAGTATGGTGGTATTATTCAGTAACAGTATGGGGGTATTATTCAGTAACAGTATGGGGGTATTATTCAGTAACAGTATGGGGGTATTATTCAGTAACAGTATGGGGGTATTATTCAGTAACAGTATGGGGGTATTATTCAGTAACAGTATGGGGGTATTATTCAGTAACAGTATGGGGGTATTATTCAGTACCAGTATGGGGGTATTATTCAGTAACAGTATGGGGGTATTATTCAGTAACAGTATGGTGGTATTATTCAGTACCAGTATGGGGTATTATTCAGTAACAGTATGGGGGTATTATTCAGTAACAGTATGGGGGTATTATTCAGTAACAGTATGGTGGTATTATTCAGTACCAGTATGGTGGTATTATTCAGTAACAGTATGGGGGTATTATTCAGTACCAGTATGGGGGTATAATTCAGTAACAGTATGGAGGTATTATTCAGTACCAGTATGGGGGTATTATTCAGTAACAGTATGGTGGTATTATTCAGTACCAGTATGGTGGTATTATTCAGTAACAGTATGGGGGTATTATTTAGTCACTATGTGGTTATGGTGTGGCGGTATTATTCAGTAACAGTATGGGGGTATTATTCAGTCACTATGTGGTTATGGTGTGGTGGTATTATTCAGTATCAGTATGGGGGTATTATTCAGTAACAGTATGTGGACATTATTCAGTCACTATGTGGTTATGGTGTGGCGGTATTATTCAGTCACTATGTGGTTATGGTGTGGAGGTATTATTCAGTAACAGTATGGGGGTATTATTCAGTCACTATGTGGTTATGGTGTGGGGGTATTATTCAGTAACAGTATGGGGGTATTATTCAGTCACTATGTGGTTATGGTGTGGAGGTATTATTCAGTAACAGTATGGGGGTATTATTCAGTAACAATATGGGGGTATTATTCAGTAACAATATTGGGTATTATTCAGTCACTATGTGGTCATGATGTGGGGGTATTATTCAGTAACAGTATGGGGTATTATTCAGTAACAGTATGGGGGTATTATTCAGTAACAGTATGGGGGGTATTAGTCAGTCACTATGTGGTCATGATGTGGGGGTATTATTCAGTAACATTATGGGGGTATTATTCAGTAACAGTATGGGGGTATTATTCAGTAACAGTATGGGGGTATTATTCAGTAACAGTATGGGGGTATTATTCAGTAACAGTATGGAGGTATTATTCAGTAACAGTATGGTGGTATTATTCAGTACCAGTATGGTGGTATTATTCAGTAACAGTATGGAGGTATCATTCAGTAACAGTATGGAGGTATTATTCAGTAACAGTATGGGGGTATTATTCAGTCACTATGTGGTTATGGTGTGGCGGTATTATTCAGTAACAGTATGGGGGTATTATTCAGTAACAGTATGGGGGTATTATTCAGTAACAGTATGGGGGTATTATTCAGTAACAGTATGGTGGTATTATTCAGTAACAGTATGGTGGTATTATTCAGTAACAGTATGGGGGTATTATTCAGTCACTATGTGGTTCTGGTGTGGTGGTATTATTCAGTAACAGTATGGGGGTATTATTCAGTAACAGTATGGGGGTGTTATTCAGTACCAGTATGGGGGAATTATTCAGTAACAGTATGGGGTATTATTCAGTAACAGTATGGGGGTATTATTCAGTAACAGTATGGGGGTATTATTCAGTAACAGTATGGGGGTATTATTCAGTAACAGTATGTTGGTATTATTCAGTAACAGTATGGGGTATTATTCAGTAACAGTATGGGGGTATTATTCAGTAACAGTATGGGGGTATTATTCAGTAACAGTATGGGGGTATTATTCAGTACCAGTATGGGGGTATTATTCAGTAACAGTATGGGGGTATTATTCAGTAACAGTATGGCGGTATTATACAGTAACAGTATGGGGGTATTATTCAGTAACGGTATGGGGGTATTATTCAGTAACGGTATGGGGGTATTATTCAGTAACAGTATGGAGCTATTATTCAGTAACAGTATGGGGGTATTATTCAGTAACAGTATGGGGGTATTATTCAGTACCAGTATGGGGGAATTATTCAGTAACAGTATGGGGTATTATTCAGTAACAGTATGGGGGTATTATTCAGTAACAGTATGGGGGTATTATTCAGTAACAGTATGGGGGAATTATTCAGTAACAGTATGGGGTATTATTCAGTAACAGTATGGGGGTATTATTCAGTAACAGTATGGGGGTATTATTCAGTAACAGTATGGGGGTATTATTCAGTAACAGTATGTTGGTATTATTCAGTAACAGTATGGGGTATTATTCAGTAACAGTATGGGGGTATTATTCAGTAACAGTATGGGGGTATTATTCAGTAACAGTATGGGGGTATTATTCAGTACCAGTATGGGGGTATTATTCAGTAACAGTATGGGGGTATTATTCAGTAACAGTATGGCGGTATTATACAGTAACAGTATGGGGGTATTATTCAGTAACGGTATGGGGGTATTATTCAGTAACGGTATGGGGGTATTATTCAGTAACAGTATGGAGCTATTATTCAGTAACAGTATGGGGGTATTATTCAGTACCAGTATGGGGGTATTATTCAGTAACAGTATGGGGGTATTATTCAGTAACAGTATGGCGGTATTATACAGTAACAGTATGGGGGTATTATTCAGTAACGGTATGGGGGTATTATTCAGTAACGGTATGGGGGTATTATTCAGTAACAGTATGGGGGTATTATTCAGTAACAGTATGGGGGTATTATTCAGTAACAGTATCAGGGTATTATTCAGTAACAGTATGGTGGTATTATTCAGTAACAGTATGGGGGTATTATACAGTCACTATGTGGTTATGGTGTGGTGGTATTATTCAGTAACAGTATGGGGGTATTATACAGTAACAGTATGGGGGTATTATTCAGTAACAGTATGGGGGTATTATTCAGTAACAGTATGGGGGTATTATTCAGTAACAGTATCAGGGTATTATTCAGTAACAGTATGGTGGTATTATTCAGTAACAGTATGGGGGTATTATACAGTCACTATGTGGTTATGGTGTGGAGGTATTATTCAGTAACAGTATCAGGGTATTATTCAGTAACAGTATGGTGGTATTATTCAGTAACAGTATGGGGGTATTATACAGTCACTATGTGGTTATGGTGTGGTGGTATTATTCAGTAACAGTATCAGGGTATTATACAGTCACTATGTGGTTATAGTATGGTGGCATTATTCAGTAACAGTATGGGGGTATTATTCAGTCACTATGTGGTTATGGTTTGGAGGTATTATTCAGTAACAGTATCAGGGTATTATACAGTCACTATGTGGTTATGGTGTGGAGGTATTATTCAGTAACAGTATGGGGGTATTATACAGTCACTATGTGGTTATGGTGTGGGGGTATTATTCAGTAACAGTATCAGGGTATTATACAGTCACTATGTGGTTATGGTGTGGAGGTATTATTCAGTAACAGTATCAGGGTATTATTCAGTCACTATGTGGTTGTGGTGTGATGGTATTATTCAGTAACAGTATGGGGTATTATACAGTCACTATGTGGTTATGGTGTGGGGGTATTATTCAGTAAAAGTATCAGGGTATTATTCAGTCACTATGTGGTTATGGTGTGGAGGTATTATTCAGTAACAGTATGGGGGTATTATTCAGTAACAGTATGGGGGTATTATTCAGTAACAGTATGGGGGTATTATTCAGTACCAGTATGGGGGTATTATTCAGTAACAGTATGGGGTATTATTCAGTAACAGTATGGGGGTATTATTCAGTAACAGTATGGGGGTATTATTCAGTAACAGTATGGGGGTATTATTCAGTAACAGTATGGGGGTATTATTCAGTAACAGTATGGTGGTATTATTCAGTAACAGTATGGGGTATTATTCAGTAACAGTATGGGGGTATTATTCAGTAACAGTATGGGGGTATTATTCAGTACCAGTATGGGGGTATTATTCAGTAACAGTATGGGGTATTATTCAGTAACAGTATGGGGGTATTATTCAGTAACAGTATGGAGCTATTATTCAGTAACAGTATGGGGGTATTATTCAGTAACAGTATGGGGGTATTATTCAGTAACAGTATGGAGGTATTATTCAGTAACAGTATGGGGGTATTATTCAGTAACAGTATGGGGGTATTATTCAGTAACAGTATGGGGGTATTATTCAGTAACAGTATCAGGGTATTATTCAGTCACTATGTGGTTATGGTGTGGGGGTATTATTCAGTAACAGTATGGGGGTATTATTCAGTCACTATGTGGTTATGGTGTGGAGGTATTATTCAGTAACAGTATGGGGGTATTATTCAGTCACTATGTGGTAATGGTGTGGCGGTATTATTCAGTAACAGTATGGGGATATTATACAGTCACTATGTGGTTATGGTGTGGCGGTATTATTGAGTAACAGTGTGGGGGTATTATTCAGTCACTATGTGGTTATGGTGTGGTGGTATTATTCAGTAACAGTATGGAGGTATTATTCAGTAACAGTATGGTGGTATTATTCAGTAACAGTATGGGGGTATTATTCAGTACCAGTATGGTGGTATTATTCAGTAACAGTATGGGGGTATTATTCAGTCACTATGTGGTAATGGTGTGGCGGTATTATTCAGTAACAGTATGGGGGTATTATACAGTCACTATGTGGTTATGGTGTGGAGGTATTATTCAGTAACAGTATCAGGGTATTATACAGTCACTATGTGGTTATGGTGTGGAGGTACTATTCAGTAACAGTATGGGGGTATTATTCAGTCACTATGTGGTTATGATGTGGTGGTATTATTCAGTAACAGTATCAGGGTATTATTCAGTCACTATGTGGTTCTGGTGTGATGGTATTGTTCAGTAACAGTATGGGGGTATTATACAGTCACTATGTGGTTATGGTGTGGTGGTATTATTCAGTAACAGTATGGTGGTATTACTCAGTCACTATGTAGTTATGGTGTGGCGGTATTATTCAGTAACAGTATGGGGGTATTATTCAGTCACTGTCGTTATGGTGTGGAGGTATTATTCAGTAACAGTATCAGGGTATTATTCAGTCACAATGTGTTTATGGTGTGGCGGTATTATTCAGTAACAGTATCAGGGTATTATTCAGTCACAATGTGTTTATGGTGTGGCGGTATTATTCAGTAACAGTATCAGGGTATTATTCAGTCACTATGTGGTTATGGTGTGGAGGTATTATTCAGTAACAGTATGGGGGTATTATACAGTCACTATGTGGTTATGGTGTGGTGGTATTATTCAGTAACAGTATGGGGGTATTATTCAGCCACTATGTGGTTATGATGTGGTGGTATTATTCAGTAACAGTATGGGGGTATTATTCAGTCACTATGTGGTTATGGTGTGGAGGTATTATTCAGTAACAGTATGGGGGTATTATACAGTCACTATGTGGTTATGGTGTGGTGGTATTATTCAGTAACAGTATGGGGGTATTATTCAGTCACTATGTGGTTATGATGTGGTGGTATTATTCAGTAACAGTATGGAGGTATTATTCAGTAGCAGTATGGGGGTATTATTCAGTCACTATGTGGTAATGGTGTGGCGGTATTATTCAGTAACAGTATGGGGGTATTATACATTCACTATGTGGTTATGGTGTGGCGGTATTATTGAGTAACAGTGTGGGGGTATTATTCAGTCACTATGTGGTTATGGTGTGGAGGTATTATTCAGTAACAGTATTGGGGTATTATTCAGTCACTATGTGGTAATGGTGTGGCGGTATTATTCAGTAACAGTATGGGGGTATTATACAGTCACTATGTGGTTATGGTGTGGAGGTATTATTCAGTAACAGTATGGGGTATTATTCAGTCACTATGTGGTTATGGTGTGGTGGTATTATTCAGTAACAGTATCAGGGTATTATTCAGTCACTATGTGGTTATGGTGTGGAGGTATTATTCAGTAACAGTATCAGGGTATTATACAGTCACTATGTGGTTATGGTGTGGAGGTATTATTCAGTAACAGTATGGGGGTATTATTCAGTCACTATGTGGTTATGATGTGGTGGTATTATTCAGTAACAGTATCAGGGTATTATTCAGTCACTATGTGGTTGTGGTGTGATGGTATTGTTCAGTAACAGTATGGGGGTATTATACAGTCACTATGTGGTTATGGTGTGGTGGTATTATTCAGTAACAGTATGGAGGTATTATTCAGTCACTATGTGGTTATGGTGTGGTGGTATTATTCAGTAACAGTATGGGGTATTATTCAGTCACTATGTGGTTATGGTGTGGTGGTATTATTCAGTAACAGTATGGGGGTATTATTCAGTCACTATGTGGTTATGATGTGGTGGTATTATTCAGTAACAGTATCAGGGTATTATTCAGTCACTATGTGGTTGTGGTGTGATGGTATTGTTCAGTAACAGTATGGGGGTATTATACATTCACTATGTGGTTATGGTGTGGTGGTATTAGTCAGTAACAGTATGGAGGTATTATTCAGTCACTATGTGGTTATGGTGTGGTGGTATTATTCAGTAACAGTATGGGGTATTATTCAGTCACTATGTGGTTATGGTGTGGTGGTATTATTCAGTAACAGTATAGGGGTATTATTCAGTCACTATGTGGTTATGGTGTGGGGTTATTATTCAGTAACAGTATGGTGGTATTAGTCAGTCACTATGTGGTTATGGTGTGGCGGTATTATTCAGTAACAGTATGGGGGTATTATTCAGTCACTGTCGTTATGGTGTGGCGGTATTATTCAGTAACAGTATGGGGGTATTATTCAGTCACTATGTGGTTATGGTGTGGCGGTATTATTCAGTAACTGTATGGGGGTATTATTCAGTCACTATGTGGTTCTAGTGTGGAGGTATTATTCAGTAACAGTATGGGGGTATTATACAGTCACTATGTGGTTATGGTGTGGGGGTATTATTCAGTAACAGTATGGGGATATTATTCAGTCACTATGTGGTTATGGTGTGGGGGTATTATTCAGTAACAGTATGGGGGTATTATTCAGTCACTATGTGGTTATGGTGGGCGGTATTATTCAGTAACAGTATGGAGGTATTATTCAGTCACTATGTGGTTATGGTGTAGAGGTATTATTCAGTCACAGTATGGGGGTATTATTCAGTAACAGTATGGGGTATTATTCAGTAACAGTATGGAGGTATTATTCAGTACCAGTATGGTGGTATTATTCAGTAACAGTATGGGGTATTATTCAGTCACTATGTGGTTATGGTGTGGCGGTATTATTCAGTAACAGTATGGAGGTATTATTCAGTCACTATGTGGTTATGGTGTGGTGGTATTATTCAGTAACAGTATGGGGGTATTATTCAGTCACTATGTGGTTATGGTGTGGTGGTATTATTCAGTAACAGTATGGGTGTATTATTCAGTCACTATGTGGTTATGGTGTGGTGGTATTATTCAGTAACAGTATGGGGGTATTATTCAGTCACTATGTGGTTATGGTGTGGTGGTATTATTCAGTAACAGTATGGGGGTATTATTCAGTCACTATGTGGTTATGGTGTGGGGGTATTATTCAGTAACAGTATGGGGGTATTATACAGTCACTATGTGGTTATGATGTGGGGGTATTATTCAGTAACAGTATGGAGGTATTATTCAGTCACTATGTGGTTATGGTGTGGTGGTATTATTCAGTAACAGTATGGGGGTATTATACAGTCACTATGTGGTTATGGTATGGTGGTATTATTCAGTAACAATATGGGGGTATTATTCAGTCACTATGTGGTTATGGTGTGGCGGTATTATTCAGTAACTGTATGGGGGTATTATTCAGTCACTATGTGGTTATAGTGTGGGGGTATTATTCAGTATCAGTATGGGGGTATTATTAAGTCACTATGTGGTTATGGTGTGGCGGTATTATTCAGTAACAGTATGGTGGTATTATTCAGTAACAGTATGGTTGGTATTATTCAGTAACAGTATGATGGTATTATTCAGTAACAGTATGATTCCTATTACTCAGTCACTATGTGGTTATGGTGTGGAGGTATTATTCAGTAACAGTATGGTGGTATTATTCAGTCACTATGTGGTAATGGTGTGGCGGTATTATTCAGTAACATTATGATGGTATTATTCAGTCACTATGTGGTTATGGTGTGGCAGTATTATTCAGTAACAGTATGGGGGTATTATTCAGTCACTATGTGGTTATGGTGTGGCGGTATTATTCAGTAACAGTATGGGGGTATTATTCAGTCACTATGTGGTTAGGGTGTGGAGGTATTATTCAGTAACAGTATGGGGGTATTATTCAGTCACTATGTGGTTATGGTGTGGTGGTATTATTCAGTAACAGTATGGGGGTATTATTCAGTCACTATGTGGTTATGGTGTGGTGGTATTATTCCAGTAACAGTATGGTGGTATTATTCAGTCACTATGTGGTAATGGTGTGGCGGTATTATTCAGTAACAGTATGATGGTATTATTCAGTCACTATGTGGTAATGGTGTGGCGGTATTATTCAGTAACAGTATGATGGTATTATTCAGTCACTATGTGGTTATGGTGTGGCGGTATTATTCAGTAACAGTACGGGGGTATTATTCAGTCACTATGTGGTTATGGTGTGGAGGTATTATTCAGTAACAGTATGGGGGTATTATTCAGTCACTATGTGGTTATGGTGTGGCGGTATTATTCAGTAACAGTATGGGGGTATTATTCAGTCACTATGTGGTTATGGTGTGGAGGTATTATTCAGTAACAGTATGGGGGTATTATTCAGTCACTATGTGGTTATGGTGTGGCGGTATTATTCAGTAACAGTATGGGAGTATTATTCAGTACCAGTATGGGGGTATTATTCAGTAACAGTATGGGTATATTATTCAGTCACTATGTGGTTATGGTGTGGTGGTATTAGTCAGTAACAGTATGGGGGTATTATTCAGTCACTATGTGGTTATGGTGTGGTGGTGGTATTACTCAGTAACAGTATGGGGTATTATTCAGTCACTATGTGGTTATGGTGTGGCGGTATTATTCAGTAACAGTATGGGAGTATTATTCAGTAACAGTATGGGGGTATTATTCAGTCACTATGTGGTTATGGTGTGGCAGTATTGTTCAGTAACAGTATGGGGGTATTATTCAGTCACTATGTGGTTATGGTGTGGAGATATTATTCAGTAACAGTATGGGGGTATTATTCAGTCACTATGTGGTTATGGTGTGGCGGTATTATTCAGTAACAGTATGGGGGTATTAGTCAGTCACTATGTGGTTATGGTGTGGTGGTATTATTCAGTAACAGTATGGGGGTATTATTCAGTCACTATGTGGTTATGGTGTGGTGGTATTATTCAGTAACAGTATGGGGGTATTATTCAGTCACTATGTGGTTATGGTGCGGCGGTATTATTCAGTAACAGTATGGGGGTATTATTCAGTCACTATGTGGTTATGGTGTGGTGGTATTATTCAGTAACAGTATGGGGGTATTATTCAGTCACTATGTGGTTATGGTGTGGTGGTATTATTCAGTAACAGTATGGGGGTATTATTCCGTCACTATGTGGTTATGGTGTGGCGGTATTATTCAGTAACAGTATGGGGGTATTATTCAGTCACTATATGGTTATGGTGTGGGGGTATTATTCAGTAACAGTATGGGGGTATTATTCAGTCACTATGTGGTTATGGTGTGGTGGTATTATTCAGTAACAGTATGGAGGTATTATTCAGTAACAGTATGGGGTATTATTCAGTCACTATGTGGTTATGGTGTGGCGGTATTATTCAGTAACAGTATGGGGGTATTAGTCAGTCACTATGTGGTTATGGTGTGGTGGTATTATTCAGTAACAGTATGGGGGTATTATTCAGTCACTATGTGGTTATGGTGTGGTGGTATTATTCAGTAACAGTATGGGGGTATTATTCAGTCACTATGTGGTTATGGTGTGGCGGTATAATTCAGTAACAGTATGGGGGTATTATTCAGTCACTATGTGGTTATGGTGGGGCAGTATTATTCAGTAACAGTATGGGGTATTATTCAGTCACTATGTGGTTATGGTGTGGTGGTATTATTCAGTAACAGTATGGGAGTATTATTCAGTCACTATGTGGTAATGGTGTGGCGGTATTATTCAGTAACAGTATGGGGGTATTATTCAGTCACTATGTGGTTATGGTGGGGCAGTATTATTCAGTAACAGTATGGGGTATTATTCAGTCACTATGTGGTTATGGTGTGGCGGTATTATTCAGTAACAGTATGGAGGTATTATTCAGTCACTATGTGGTTATGATGTGGAGGTATTATTCAGTAACAGTATGGGGGTATTATTCAGTCACTATGTGGTTATGATGTGGAGGTATTATTCAGTAACAGTATGGTGGTATTATTCAGTCACTATGTGGTTATGGTGTTGTGGTATTATTCAGTAACAGTATGGGGGTATTATTCAGTCACTATGTGGTTATGGTGTGGCAGTATTATTCAGAAACAGTATGGGGTATTATTCAGTCACTATGTGGTTATGGTGTGGCGGTATTATTCAGTAACAGTATGGGGGTATTAGTCAGTCACTATGTGGTTATGGTGTGGTGGTATTATTCAGTAACAGTATGGGGGTATTATTCAGTCACTATGTTGTTTTGTTGTGGTGGTATTATTCAGTAACAGTATGGGGGTATTATTCAGTCACTATGTGGTTATGGTGTGGCGGTATTATTCAGTAACAGTATGGGGGTATTATTCAGTCACTATGTGGTTATGGTGGGGTAGTATTATTCAGTAACAGTATGGGGTATTATTCAGTCACTATGTGGTTATGGTGTGGTGGTATTATTCAGTAACAGTATGGGAGTATTATTCAGTCACTATGTGGTAATGGTGTGGCGGTATTATTCAGTAACAGTATGGGGGTATTATTCAGTCACTATGTGGTTATGGTGGGGCAGTATTATTCAGTAACAGTATGGGGTATTATTCAGTCACTATGTGGTTATGGTGTGGCGGTATTATTCAGTAACAGTATGGAGGTATTATCTAGTCACTATGTGGTTATGATGTGGAGGTATTATTCAGTAACAGTATGGGGGTATTATTCAGTAACAGTATGGGGGCATTATTCAGTCACTATGTGGTTATGATGTGGTGGTATTATTCAGTAACAGTATGGGGGTATTATTCAGTCACTATGTGGTTATGATGTGGAGTTATTATTCAGTAACAGTATGGGGGTATTATTCAGTCACTATGTGGTTATGGTGTGGAGGTATTATTCAGTAACAGTATGGGGGTATTATTCAGTCACTATGTGGTTATGGTGTGGAGGTATTATTCAGTAACAGTATGGGGGTATTATTCAGTCACTATGTGGTTATGGTGTGGAGGCATTATTCAGTAACAGTATGGGGGTATTATTCAGTCACTATGTGGTTATGATGTGGAGGTATTATTCAGTAACAGTATGGGGGTATTATTCAGTCACTATGTGGTTATGGTGTGGTGGTATTATTCAGTAACAGTATGGGGGTATTATTCAGTCACTATGTGGTTATGGTGTGGAGGTATTATTCAGTAACAGTATGGGGGTATTATTCAGTCACTATGTGGTTATGGTGTGGAGGCATTATTCAGTAACAGTATGGGGGTATTATTCAGTCACTATGTGGTTATGATGTGGAGGTATTATTCAGTAACAGTATGGGGGTATTATTCAGTCACTATGTGGTTATGGTGTGGAGGTATTATTCAGTAACAGTATGGGGGTATTATTCAGTCACTATGTGGTTATGGTGTGGAGGTATTATTCAGTAACAGTATGGGGGTATTATACAGTCACTATGTGGTTATGGTGTGGCAGTATTATTCAGTAACAGTATGGGGTATTATTCAGTCACTATGTGGTTATGGTGTGGTGGTATTATTCAGTAACAGTATGGGGGTATTATTCAGTCACTATGTGGTTATGGTATGGGGGTATTATTCAGTAACAGTATGGGGGTATTATCCAGTCACTATGTGGTTATGGTGTTGTGGTATTATTCAGTAACAGTATGGGGGTATTATTCAGTCACTATGTGGTTATGATGTGGAGGTATTATTCAGTAACAGTATGGGGGTATTATACAGTTACTATGTGGTTATGGTGTGGCAGTATTATTCAGTAACAGTACGGGGTATTATTCAGTCACTATGTGGTTATGGTGTGGTGGTATTATTCAGTAACAGTATGGGGGTATTAGTCAGTCACTATGTGGTTATGGTGTGGTGGTATTATTCAGTAACAGTATGGGGTATTATTCAGTCACTATGTGGTTATGGTGTAGCGGTATTATTCAGTAACAGTATGGGGGTATTAGTCAGTCACTATGTGGTTATGGTGTGGTGGTATTATTCAGTAACAGTATCAGGGTATTATTCAGTCACTATGTGGTTATGGTGGGGCGGTATTATTCAGTAACAGTATGGAGGTATTATTCAGTCACTATGTGGTTATGGTGTAGAGGTATTATTCAGTCACAGTATGGGGGTATTATTCAGTAACAGTATGGGGGTATTATTCAGTAACAGTATGGAGGTATTTGGTAATGGTGTGGCGGTATTATTCAGTAACAGTATGGGGGTATTATTCAGTCACTATGTGGTTATGGTGTGGTGGTATTATTCAGTAACAGTATGGGGGTATTATTCAGTCACTATGTGGTTATGGTGTAGCGGTATTATTCAGTAACAGTATGGGGGTATTATTCAGTCACTATGTGGTTATGGTATGGGGGTATTATTCAGTAACAGTATGGGGGTATTATCCAGTCACTATGTGGTTATGGTGTTGTGGTATTATTCAGTAACAGTATGGGGGTATTATTCAGTCACTATGTGGTTATGATGTGGAGGTATTATTCAGTAACAGTATGGGGGTATTATTCCGTCACTATGTGGTTATGGTGCGGAGGTATTATTCAGTAACAGTATGGGGGTATTATACAGTCACTATGTGGTTATGGTGTGGTGGTATTATCAGTAACAGTATGGGGGTATTATTCAGTCACTATGTGGTTATGGTGTGGTGGTATTATTCAGTCACTATGTGTTTATGGTGTGGCGGTATTATTCAGTAATAGTATGGGGGTATTATTCAGTCACTATGTGGTAATGGTGTGGCGGTATTATTCAGTAACAGTATGGGGGTATTATTCAGTCACTATGTGGTTATGGTGTGGTGGTATTATTCAGTAACAGTATGGGGGTATTATTCAGTCACTATGTGGTTATGGTGGGGCAGTATTATTCAGTAACAGTATGGGGTATTATTCAGTCACTATGTGGTTATGGTGTGGTGGTATTATTCAGTAACAGTATGGGAGTATTATTCAGTCACTATGTGGTAATGGTGTGGCGGTATTATTCAGTAACAGTATGGGGGTATTATTCAGTCACTATGTGGTTATGGTGGGGCAGTATTATTCAGTAACAGTATGGGGTATTATTCAGTCACTATGTGGTTATGGTGTGGCGGTATTATTCAGTAACAGTATGGAGGTATTATTCAGTCACTATGTGGTTATGATGTGGAGGTATTATTCAGTAACAGTATGGGGGTATTATTCAGTCACTATGTGGTTATGATGTGGAGGTATTATTCAGTAACAGTATGGTGGTATTATTCAGTCACTATGTGGTTATGGTGTTGTGGTATTATTCAGTAACAGTATGGGGGTATTATTCAGTCACTATGTGGTTATGGTGTGGCAGTATTATTCAGAAACAGTATGGGGTATTATTCAGTCACTATGTGGTTATGGTGTGGCGGTATTATTCAGTAACAGTATGGGGGTATTAGTCAGTCACTATGTGGTTATGGTGTGGTGGTATTATTCAGTAACAGTATGGGGGTATTATTCAGTAACAGTATGGGGGCATTATTCAGTCACTATGTGGTTATGATGTGGTGGTATTATTCAGTAACAGTATGGGGGTATTATTCAGTCACTATGTGGTTATGATGTGGAGGTATTATTCAGTAACAGTATGGGGGTATTATTCAGTCACTATGTGGTTATGGTGTGGAGGTATTATTCAGTAACAGTATGGGGGTATTATTCAGTCACTATGTGGTTATGGTGTGGAGGTATTATTCAGTAACAGTATGGGGGTATTATTCAGTCACTATGTGGTTATGGTGTGGAGGCATTATTCAGTAACAGTATGGGGGTATTATTCAGTCACTATGTGGTTATGATGTGGAGGTATTATTCAGTAACAGTATGGGGGTATTATTCAGTCACTATGTGGTTATGGTGTGGTGGTATTATTCAGTAACAGTATGGGGGTATTATTCAGTCACTATGTGGTTATGGTGTGGAGGTATTATTCAGTAACAGTATGGGGGTATTATTCAGTCACTATGTGGTTATGGTGTGGAGGCATTATTCAGTAACAGTATGGGGGTATTATTCAGTCACTATGTGGTTATGATGTGGAGGTATTATTCAGTAACAGTATGGGGGTATTATTCAGTCACTATGTGGTTATGGTGTGGTGGTATTATTCAGTAACAGTATGGGGGTATTATTCAGTCACTATGTGGTTATGGTGTGGCGGTATTATTCAGTAACAGTATGGGGGTATTATTCAGTCACTATATGGTTATGGTGTGGGGGTATTATTCAGTAACAGTATGGGGGTATTATTCAGTCACTATGTGGTTATGGTGTGGTGGTATTATTCAGTAACAGTATGGAGGTATTATTCAGTAACAGTATGGGGTATTATTCAGTCACTATGTGGTTATGGTGTGGCGGTATTATTCAGTAACAGTATGGGGGTATTAGTCAGTCACTATGTGGTTATGGTGTGGTGGTATTATTCAGTAACAGTATGGGGGTATTATTCAGTCACTATGTGGTTATGGTGTGGTGGTATTATTCAGTAACAGTATGGGGGTATTATTCAGTCACTATGTGGTTATGGTGTGGCGGTATTATTCAGTAACAGTATGGGGGTATTATTCAGTCACTATGTGGTTATGGTGGGGCAGTATTATTCAGTAACAGTATGGGGTATTATTCAGTCACTATGTGGTTATGGTGTGGTGGTATTATTCAGTAACAGTATGGGAGTATTATTCAGTCACTATGTGGTAATGGTGTGGCGGTATTATTCAGTAACAGTATGGGGGTATTATTCAGTCACTATGTGGTTATGGTGTGGCGGTATTATTCAGTAACAGTATGGGGGTATTATTCAGTCACTATGTGGTTATGGTGTGGCGGTATTATTCAGTAACAGTATGGGGGTATTATTCAGTCACTATATGGTTATGGTGTGGGGGTATTATTCAGTAACAGTATGGGGGTATTATTCAGTCACTATGTGGTTATGGTGTGGTGGTATTATTCAGTAACAGTATGGAGGTATTATTCAGTAACAGTATGGGGTATTATTCAGTCACTATGTGGTTATGGTGTGGCGGTATTATTCAGTAACAGTATGGGGGTATTAGTCAGTCACTATGTGGTTATGGTGTGGTGGTATTATTCAGTAACAGTATGGGGGTATTATTCAGTCACTATGTGGTTATGGTGTGGTGGTATTATTCAGTAACAGTATGGGGGTATTATTCAGTCACTATGTGGTTATGGTGTGGCGGTATTATTCAGTAACAGTATGGGGGTATTATTCAGTCACTATGTGGTTATGGTGGGGCAGTATTATTCAGTAACAGTATGGGGTATTATTCAGTCACTATGTGGTTATGGTGTGGTGGTATTATTCAGTAACAGTATGGGGGTATTATTCAGTCACTATGTGGTTATGGTGGGGCAGTATTATTCAGTAACAGTATGGGGTATTATTCAGTCACTATGTGGTTATGGTGTGGCGGTATTATTCAGTAACAGTATGGAGGTATTATTCAGTCACTATGTGGTTATGATGTGGAGGTATTATTCAGTAACAGTATGGGGGTATTATTCAGTCACTATGTGGTTATGATGTGGAGGTATTATTCAGTAACAGTATGGTGGTATTATTCAGTCACTATGTGGTTATGGTGTTGTGGTATTATTCAGTAACAGTATGGGGGTATTATTCAGTCACTATGTGGTTATGGTGTGGCAGTATTATTCAGAAACAGTATGGGGTATTATTCAGTCACTATGTGGTTATGGTGTGGCGGTATTATTCAGTAACAGTATGGGGGTATTAGTCAGTCACTATGTGGTTATGGTGTGGTGGTATTATTCAGTAACAGTATGGGGGTATTATTCAGTCACTATGTTGTTTTGTTGTGGTGGTATTATTCAGTAACAGTATGGGGGTATTATTCAGTCACTATGTGGTTATGGTGTGGCGGTATTATTCAGTAACAGTATGGGGGTATTATTCAGTCACTATGTGGTTATGGTGGGGTAGTATTATTCAGTAACAGTATGGGGTATTATTCAGTCACTATGTGGTTATGGTGTGGTGGTATTATTCAGTAACAGTATGGGAGTATTATTCAGTCACTATGTGGTAATGGTGTGGCGGTATTATTCAGTAACAGTATGGGGGTATTATTCAGTCACTATGTGGTTATGGTGGGGCAGTATTATTCAGTAACAGTATGGGGTATTATTCAGTCACTATGTGGTTATGGTGTGGCGGTATTATTCAGTAACAGTATGGAGGTATTATTCAGTCACTATGTGGTTATGATGTGGAGGTATTATTCAGTAACAGTATGGGGGTATTATTCAGTAACAGTATGGGGGCATTATTCAGTCACTATGTGGTTATGATGTGGTGGTATTATTCAGTAACAGTATGGGGGTATTATTCAGTCACTATGTGGTTATGATGTGGAGGTATTATTCAGTAACAGTATGGGGGTATTATTCAGTCACTATGTGGTTATGGTGTGGAGGTATTATTCAGTAACAGTATGGGGGTATTATTCAGTCACTAAGTGGTTATGGTGTGGAGGTATTATTCAGTAACAGTATGGGGGTATTATTCAGTCACTATTTGGTTATGGTGTGGAGGCATTATTCAGTAACAGTATGGGGGTATTATTCAGTCACTATGTGGTTATGATGTGGAGGTATTATTCAGTAACAGTATGGGGGTATTATTCAGTCACTATGTGGTTATGGTGTGGTGGTATTATTCAGTAACAGTATGGGGGTATTATTCAGTCACTATGTGGTTATGGTGTGGAGGTATTATTCAGTAACAGTATGGGGGTATTATTCAGTCACTATGTGGTTATGGTGTGGAGGCATTATTCAGTAACAGTATGGGGGTATTATTCAGTCACTATGTGGTTATGATGTGGAGGTATTATTCAGTAACAGTATGGGGGTATTATTCAGTCACTATGTGGTTATGGTGTGGAGGTATTATTCAGTAACAGTATGGGGGTATTATTCAGTCACTATGTGGTTATGGTGTGGAGGTATTATTCAGTAACAGTATGGGGGTATTATACAGTCACTATGTGGTTATGGTGTGGCAGTATTATTCAGTAACAGTATGGGGTATTATTCAGTCACTATGTGGTTATGGTGTGGTGGTATTATTCAGTAACAGTATGGGGGTATTATTCAGTCACTATGTGGTTATGGTATGGGGGTATTATTCAGTAACAGTATGGGGGTATTATCCAGTCACTATGTGGTTATGGTGTTGTGGTATTATTCAGTAACAGTATGGGGGTATTATTCAGTCACTATGTGGTTATGATGTGGAGGTATTATTCAGTAACAGTATGGGGGTATTATACAGTCACTATGTGGTTATGGTGTGGCAGTATTATTCAGTAACAGTACGGGGTATTATTCAGTCACTATGTGGTTATGGTGTGGTGGTATTATTCAGTAACAGTATGGGGGTATTAGTCAGTCACTATGTGGTTATGGTGTGGTGGTATTATTCAGTAACAGTATGGGGTATTATTCAGTCACTATGTGGTTATGGTGTAGCGGTATTATTCAGTAACAGTATGGGGGTATTAGTCAGTCACTATGTGGTTATGGTGTGGTGGTATTATTCAGCAACAGTATCAGGGTATTATTCAGTCACTATGTGGTTATGGTGTGGTGGTATTATTCAGTAACAGTATGGGGGTATTAGTCAGTCACTATGTGGTTATGGTGTGGTGGTATTATTCAGCAACAGTATCAGGGTATTATTCAGTCACTATGTGGTTATGGTGTGGTGGTATTATTCAGTAACAGTATGGGGGTATTAGTCAGTCACTATGTGGTTATGGTGTGGTGGTATTATTCAGCAACAGTATCAGGGTATTATTCAGTCACTATGTGGTTATGATGTGGTGGTATTATTCAGTCACTATGTGTTTATGGTGTGGCGGTATTATTCAGTAATAGTATGGGGGTATTATTCAGTCACTATGTGGTAATGGTGTGGCGGTATTATTCAGTAACAGTATGGGGGTATTATTCAGTCACTATGTGGTTATGGTGTGGTGGTATTATTCAGTAACAGTATGGGGGTATTATTCAGTCACTATGTGGTTATGGTGTAGCGGTATTATTCAGTAACAGTATGGGGGTATTATTCAGTCACTATGTGGTTATGGTATGGGGGTATTATTCAGTAACAGTATGGGGGTATTATCCAGTCACTATGTGGTTATGGTGTTGTGGTATTATTCAGTAACAGTATGGGGGTATTATTCAGTCACTATGTGGTTATGATGTGGAGGTATTATTCAGTAACAGTATGGGGGTATTATTCCGTCACTATGTGGTTATGGTGCGGAGGTATTATTCAGTAACAGTATGGGGGTATTATACAGTCACTATGTGGTTATGGTGTGGTGGTATTATCAGTAACAGTATGGGGGTATTATTCAGTCACTATGTGGTTATGGTGTGGTGGTATTATTCAGTCACTATGTGTTTATGGTGTGGCGGTATTATTCAGTAATAGTATGGGGGTATTATTCAGTCACTATGTGGTAATGGTGTGGCGGTATTATTCAGTAACAGTATGGGGGTATTATTCAGTCACTATGTGGTTATGGTGTGGTGGTATTATTCAGTAACAGTATGGGGGTATTATTCAGTCACTATGTGGTTATGGTGGGGCAGTATTATTCAGTAACAGTATGGGGTATTATTCAGTCACTATGTGGTTATGGTGTGGTGGTATTATTCAGTAACAGTATGGGAGTATTATTCAGTCACTATGTGGTAATGGTGTGGCGGTATTATTCAGTAACAGTATGGGGGTATTATTCAGTCACTATGTGGTTATGGTGGGGCAGTATTATTCAGTAACAGTATGGGGTATTATTCAGTCACTATGTGGTTATGGTGTGGCGGTATTATTCAGTAACAGTATGGAGGTATTATTCAGTCACTATGTGGTTATGATGTGGAGGTATTATTCAGTAACAGTATGGGGGTATTATTCAGTCACTATGTGGTTATGATGTGGAGGTATTATTCAGTAACAGTATGGTGGTATTATTCAGTCACTATGTGGTTATGGTGTTGTGGTATTATTCAGTAACAGTATGGGGGTATTATTCAGTCACTATGTGGTTATGGTGTGGCAGTATTATTCAGAAACAGTATGGGGTATTATTCAGTCACTATGTGGTTATGGTGTGGCGGTATTATTCAGTAACAGTATGGGGGTATTAGTCAGTCACTATGTGGTTATGGTGTGGTGGTATTATTCAGTAACAGTATGGGGGTATTATTCAGTCACTATGTTGTTTTGTTGTGGTGGTATTATTCAGTAACAGTATGGGGGTATTATTCAGTCACTATGTGGTTATGGTGTGGCGGTATTATTCAGTAACAGTTTGGGGGTATTATTCAGTCACTATGTGGTTATGGTGGGGTAGTATTATTCAGTAACAGTATGGGGTATTATTCAGTCACTATGTGGTTATGGTGTGGTGGTATTATTCAGTAACAGTATGGGAGTATTATTCAGTCACTATGTGGTAATGGTGTGGCGGTATTATTCAGTAACAGTATGGGGGTATTATTCAGTCACTATGTGGTTATGGTGGGGCAGTATTATTCAGTAACAGTATGGGGTATTATTCAGTCACTATGTGGTTATGGTGTGGCGGTATTATTCAGTAACAGTATGGAGGTATTATTCAGTCACTATGTGGTTATGATGTGGAGGTATTATTCAGTAACAGTATGGGGGTATTATTCAGTAACAGTATGGGGGCATTATTCAGTCACTATGTGGTTATGATGTGGTGGTATTATTCAGTAACAGTATGGGGGTATTATTCAGTCACTATGTGGTTATGATGTGGAGGTATTATTCAGTAACAGTATGGGGGTATTATTCAGTCACTATGTGGTTATGGTGTGGAGGTATTATTCAGTAACAGTATGGGGGTATTATTCAGTCACTATGTGGTTATGGTGTGGAGGTATTATTCAGTAACAGTATGGGGGTATTATTCAGTCACTATGTGGTTATGGTGTGGAGGCATTATTCAGTAACAGTATGGGGGTATTATTCAGTCACTATGTGGTTATGATGTGGAGGTATTATTCAGTAACAGTATGGGGGTATTATTCAGTCACTATGTGGTTATGGTGTGGTGGTATTATTCAGTAACAGTATGGGGGTATTATTCAGTCACTATGTGGTTATGGTGTGGAGGTATTATTCAGTAACAGTATGGGGGTATTATTCAGTCACTATGTGGTTATGGTGTGGAGGCATTATTCAGTAACAGTATGGGGGTATTATTCAGTCACTATGTGGTTATGATGTGGAGGTATTATTCAGTAACAGTATGGGGGTATTATTCAGTCACTATGTGGTTATGGTGTGGTGGTATTATTCAGTAACAGTATGGGGGTATTATTCAGTCACTATGTGGTTATGGTGTGGCGGTATTATTCAGTAACAGTATGGGGGTATTATTCAGTCACTATATGGTTATGGTGTGGGGGTATTATTCAGTAACAGTATGGGGGTATTATTCAGTCACTATGTGGTTATGGTGTGGTGGTATTATTCAGTAACAGTATGGAGGTATTATTCAGTAACAGTATGGGGTATTATTCAGTCACTATGTGGTTATGGTGTGGCGGTATTATTCAGTAACAGTATGGGGGTATTAGTCAGTCACTATGTGGTTATGGTGTGGTGGTATTATTCAGTAACAGTATGGGGGTATTATTCAGTCACTATGTGGTTATGGTGTGGTGGTATTATTCAGTAACAGTATGGGGGTATTATTCAGTCACTATGTGGTTATGGTGTGGCGGTATTATTCAGTAACAGTATGGGGGTATTATTCAGTCACTATGTGGTTATGGTGGGGCAGTATTATTCAGTAACAGTATGGGTATTATTCAGTCACTATGTGGTTATGGTGTGGTGGTATTATTCAGTAACAGTATGGGAGTATTATTCAGTCACTATGTGGTAATGGTGTGGCGGTATTATTCAGTAACAGTATGGGGGTATTATTCAGTCACTATGTGGTTATGGTGTGGCGGTATTATTCAGTAACAGTATGGGGGTATTATTCAGTCACTATGTGGTTATGGTGTGGCGGTATTATTCAGTAACAGTATGGGGGTATTATTCAGTCACTATATGGTTATGGTGTGGGGGTATTATTCAGTAACAGTATGGGGGTATTATTCAGTCACTATGTGGTTATGGTGTGGTGGTATTATTCAGTAACAGTATGGAGGTATTATTCAGTAACAGTATGGGGTATTATTCAGTCACTATGTGGTTATGGTGTGGCGGTATTATTCAGTAACAGTATGGGGGTATTAGTCAGTCACTATGTGGTTATGGTGTGGTGGTATTATTCAGTAACAGTATGGGGGTATTATTCAGTCACTATGTGGTTATGGTGTGGTGGTATTATTCAGTAACAGTATGGGGGTATTATTCAGTCACTATGTGGTTATGGTGTGGCGGTATTATTCAGTAACAGTATGGGGGTATTATTCAGTCACTATGTGGTTATGGTGGGGCAGTATTATTCAGTAACAGTATGGGGTATTATTCAGTCACTATGTGGTTATGGTGTGGTGGTATTATTCAGTAACAGTATGGGGGTATTATTCAGTCACTATGTGGTTATGGTGGGGCAGTATTATTCAGTAACAGTATGGGGTATTATTCAGTCACTATGTGGTTATGGTGTGGCGGTATTATTCAGTAACAGTATGGAGGTATTATTCAGTCACTATGTGGTTATGATGTGGAGGTATTATTCAGTAACAGTATGGGGGTATTATTCAGTCACTATGTGGTTATGATGTGGAGGTATTATTCAGTAACAGTATGGTGGTATTATTCAGTCACTATGTGGTTATGGTGTTGTGGTATTATTCAGTAACAGTATGGGGGTATTATTCAGTCACTATGTGGTTATGGTGTGGCAGTATTATTCAGAAACAGTATGGGGTATTATTCAGTCACTATGTGGTTATGGTGTGGCGGTATTATTCAGTAACAGTATGGGGGTATTAGTCAGTCACTATGTGGTTATGGTGTGGTGGTATTATTCAGTAACAGTATGGGGGTATTATTCAGTCACTATGTTGTTTTGTTGTGGTGGTATTATTCAGTAACAGTATGGGGGTATTATTCAGTCACTATGTGGTTATGGTGTGGCGGTATTATTCAGTAACAGTATGGGGGTATTATTCAGTCACTATGTGGTTATGGTGGGGTAGTATTATTCAGTAACAGTATGGGGTATTATTCAGTCACTATGTGGTTATGGTGTGGTGGTATTATTCAGTAACAGTATGGGAGTATTATTCAGTCACTATGTGGTAATGGTGTGGCGGTATTATTCAGTAACAGTATGGGGGTATTATTCAGTCACTATGTGGTTATGGTGGGGCAGTATTATTCAGTAACAGTATGGGGTATTATTCAGTCACTATGTGGTTATGGTGTGGCGGTATTATTCAGTAACAGTATGGAGGTATTATTCAGTCACTATGTGGTTATGATGTGGAGGTATTATTCAGTAACAGTATGGGGGTATTATTCAGTAACAGTATGGGGGCATTATTCAGTCACTATGTGTTATGATGTGGTGGTATTATTCAGTAACAGTATGGGGGTATTATTCAGTCACTATGTGGTTATGATGTGGAGGTATTATTCAGTAACAGTATGGGGGTATTATTCAGTCACTATGTGGTTATGGTGTGGAGGTATTATTCAGTAACAGTATGGGGGTATTATTCAGTCACTAAGTGGTTATGGTGTGGAGGTATTATTCAGTAACAGTATGGGGGTATTATTCAGTCACTATTTGGTTATGGTGTGGAGGCATTATTCAGTAACAGTATGGGGGTATTATTCAGTCACTATGTGGTTATGATGTGGAGGTATTATTCAGTAACAGTATGGGGGTATTATTCAGTCACTATGTGGTTATGGTGTGGTGGTATTATTCAGTAACAGTATGGGGTATTATTCAGTCACTATGTGGTTATGGTGTGGAGGTATTATTCAGTAACAGTATGGGGGTATTATTCAGTCACTATGTGGTTATGGTGTGGAGGCATTATTCAGTAACAGTATGGGGGTATTATTCAGTCACTATGTGGTTATGATGTGGAGGTATTATTCAGTAACAGTATGGGGGTATTATTCAGTCACTATGTGGTTATGGTGTGGAGGTATTATTCAGTAACAGTATGGGGGTATTATTCAGTCACTATGTGGTTATGGTGTGGAGGTATTATTCAGTAACAGTATGGGGGTATTATACAGTCACTATGTGGTTATGGTGTGGCAGTATTATTCAGTAACAGTATGGGGTATTATTCAGTCACTATGTGGTTATGGTGTGGTGGTATTATTCAGTAACAGTATGGGGGTATTATTCAGTCACTATGTGGTTATGGTATGGGGGTATTATTCAGTAACAGTATGGGGGTATTATCCAGTCACTATGTGGTTATGGTGTTGTGGTATTATTCAGTAACAGTATGGGGGTATTATTCAGTCACTATGTGGTTATGATGTGGAGGTATTATTCAGTAACAGTATGGGGGTATTATACAGTCACTATGTGGTTATGGTGTGGCAGTATTATTCAGTAACAGTACGGGGTATTATTCAGTCACTATATGGTTATGGTGTGGTGGTATTATTCAGTAACAGTATGGGGGTATTAGTCAGTCACTATGTGGTTATGGTGTGGTGGTATTATTCAGTAACAGTATGGGTATTATTCAGTCACTATGTGGTTATGGTGTAGCGGTATTATTCAGTAACAGTATGGGGGTATTAGTCAGTCACTATGTGGTTATGGTGTGGTGGTATTATTCAGCAACAGTATCAGGGTATTATTCAGTCACTATGTGGTTATGGTGTGGTGGTATTATTCAGTAACAGTATGGGGTATTATTCAGTCACTATGTGGTTATGATGTGGTGGTATTATTCAGTCACTATGTGTTTATGGTGTGGCGGTATTATTCAGTAATAGTATGGGGGTATTATTCAGTCACTATGTGGTAATGGTGTGGCGGTATTATTCAGTAACAGTATGGGGGTATTATTCAGTCACTATGTGGTTATGGTGTGGTGGTATTATTCAGTAACAGTATGGGGGTATTATTCAGTCACTATGTGGTTATGGTGTAGCGGTATTATTCAGTAACAGTATGGGGGTATTATTCAGTCACTATGTGGTTATGGTATGGGGGTATTATTCAGTAACAGTATGGGGGTATTATCCAGTCACTATGTGGTTATGGTGTTGTGGTATTATTCAGTAACAGTATGGGGGTATTATTCAGTCACTATGTGGTTATGATGTGGAGGTATTATTCAGTAACAGTATGGGGGTATTATTCCGTCACTATGTGGTTATGGTGCGGAGGTATTATTCAGTAACAGTATGGGGGTATTATACAGTCACTATGTGGTTATGGTGTGGTGGTATTATCAGTAACAGTATGGGGGTATTATTCAGTCACTATGTGGTTATGGTGTGGTGGTATTATTCAGTCACTATGTGTTTATGGTGTGGCGGTATTATTCAGTAATAGTATGGGGGTATTATTCAGTCACTATGTGGTAATGGTGTGGCGGTATTATTCAGTAACAGTATGGGGGTATTATTCAGTCACTATGTGGTTATGGTGTGGTGGTATTATTCAGTAACAGTATGGGGGTATTATTCAGTCACTATGTGGTTATGGTGTGGGGGTATTATTCAGTAACAGTATGGGGGTATTATTCAGTCACTATGTGGTTATGGTGTGGTGGTATTATTCAGTAACAGTATGGGGGTATTATTCAGTCACTATGTGGTTATGGTGTAGCGGTATTATTCAGTAACAGTATGGGGGTATTATTCAGTCACTATGTGGTTATGGTGTGGTGGTATTATTCAGTAACAGTATGGGGGTATTATTCAGTCACTATGTGGTTATGGTGCGGAGGTATTATTCAGTAACAGTATGGGGGTATTATACAGTCACTATGTGGTTATGGTGTGGTGGTATTATCAGTAACAGTATGGGGGTATTATTCAGTCACTATGTGGTTATGGTGTGGCGGTATTATTCAGTAATAGTATGGGGGTATTATTCAGTCACTATGTGGTTATGGTGTGGAGGTATTATTCAGTAACAGTATGGGGGTATTATTCAGTCACTATGTGGTTATGGTGTGGAGGTATTATTCAGTAACAGTATGGGGGTATTATTCAGTCACTATGTAGTTATGGTGTGGAGGTATTATTCAGTAACAGTATGGGGGTATTATTCAGTCACTATGTGGTTATAGTGTGGTGGTATTATTCAGTAACAGTATGGAGGTATTATTCAGTCACTATGTGGTTATGGTGTGGCGGTATTATTCAGTAACAGTATGGGGGTATTATTCAGTCACTGTTATTATGGTGTGGAGGTATTATTCAGTAACAGTATGGGGGTATTATTCAGTCACAATGTGGTTATGGTGCGGAGGTATTATTCAGTAACAGTATGGAGGTATTATTCAGTCACTATGTGGTTATGGTGTGGCGGTATTATTCAGTAACAGTATGGGGGTATTATTCAGTCACTATGTGGTTATGGTGTGGCGGTATTATTCAGTAACAGTATGGAGGTATTATTCAGTCACTATGTTGTTTTGTTGTGGTGGTATTATTCAGTAACAGTATGGGGGTATTATTCAGTCACTATGTGGTTATGGTGTGGCGGTATTATTCAGTAACAGTATGGGGGTATTATTCAGTCACTATGTGGTTATGGTGGGGTAGTATTATTCAGTAACAGTATGGGGTATTATTCAGTCACTATGTGGTTATGGTGTGGTGGTATTATTCAGTAACAGTATGGGAGTATTATTCAGTCACTATGTGGTAATGGTGTGGCGGTATTATTCAGTAACAGTATGGGGTATTATTCAGTCACTATGTGGTTATGGTGTGGCGGTATTATTCAGTAACAGTATGGGGGTATTAGTCAGTCACTATGTGGTTATGGTGTGGTGGTATTATTCAGTAACAGTATGGGGGTATTATTCAGTCACTATGTTGTTTTGTTGTGGTGGTATTATTCAGTAACAGTATGGGGGTATTATTCAGTCACTATGTGGTTATGGTGTGGCGGTATTATTCAGTAACAGTATGGGGGTATTATTCAGTCACTATGTGGTTATGGTGGGGTAGTATTATTCAGTAACAGTATGGGGTATTATTCAGTCACTATGTGGTTATGGTGTGGTGGTATTATTCAGTAACAGTATGGGAGTATTATTCAGTCACTATGTGGTAATGGTGTGGCGGTATTATTCAGTAACAGTATGGGGGTATTATTCAGTCACTATGTGGTTATGGTGGGGCAGTATTATTCAGTAACAGTATGGGGTATTATTCAGTCACTATGTGGTTATGGTGTGGCGGTATTATTCAGTAACAGTATGGAGGTATTATTCAGTCACTATGTGGTTATGATGTGGAGGTATTATTCAGTAACAGTATGGGGGTATTATTCAGTAACAGTATGGGGGCATTATTCAGTCACTATGTGGTTATGATGTGGTGGTATTATTCAGTAACAGTATGGGGGTATTATTCAGTCACTATGTGGTTATGATGTGGAGGTATTATTCAGTAACAGTATGGGGGTATTATTCAGTCACTATGTGGTTATGGTGTGGAGGTATTATTCAGTAACAGTATGGGGGTATTATTCAGTCACTATGTGGTTATGGTGTGGAGGTATTATTCAGTAACAGTATGGGGGTATTATTCAGTCACTATGTGGTTATGGTGTGGAGGCATTATTCAGTAACAGTATGGGGGTATTATTCAGTCACTATGTGGTTATGGTGTGGAGATATTATTCAGTAACAGTATGGGGGTATTATTCAGTCACTATGTGGTTATGGTGTGGCGGTATTATTCAGTAACAGTATGGGGGTATTAGTCAGTCACTATGTGGTTATGGTGTGGTGGTATTATTCAGTAACAGTATGGGCGTATTATTCAGTCACTATGTGGTTATGGTGTGGTGGTATTATTCAGTAACAGTATGGGGGTATTATTCAGTCACTATGTGGTTATGGTGCGGCGGTATTATTCAGTAACAGTATGGGGGTATTATTCAGTCACTATGTGGTTATGGTGTGGTGGTATTATTCAGTAACAGTATGGGGGTATTATTCAGTCACTATGTGGTTATGGTGTGGTGGTATTATTCAGTAACAGTATGGGGGTATTATTCAGTCACTATGTGGTTATGGTGTGGCGGTATTATTCAGTAACAGTATGGGGGTATTATTCAGTCACTATATGGTTATGGTGTGGGGTATTATTCAGTAACAGTATGGGGGTATTATTCAGTCACTATGTGGTTATGGTGTGGTGGTATTATTCAGTAACAGTATGGAGGTATTATTCAGTAACAGTATGGGGTATTATTCAGTCACTATGTGGTTATGGTGTGGCGGTATTATTCAGTAACAGTATGGGGGTATTAGTCAGTCACTATGTGGTTATGGTGTGGTGGTATTATTCAGTAACAGTATGGGGGTATTATTCAGTCACTATGTGGTTATGGTGTGGCGGTATTATTCAGTAACAGTATGGGGGTATTATTCAGTCACTATGTGGTTATGGTGTGGTGGTATTATTCAGTAACAGTATGGGGGTATTATTCAGTCACTATGTGGTTATGGTGTGGCGGTATTATTCAGTAACAGTATGGGGGTATTATTCAGTCACTATGTGGTTATGGTGGGGCAGTATTATTCAGTAACAGTATGGGGTATTATTCAGTCACTATGTGGTTATGGTGTGGTGGTATTATTCAGTAACAGTATGGGAGTATTATTCAGTCACTATGTGGTAATGGTGTGGCGGTATTATTCAGTAACAGTATGGGGGTATTATTCAGTCACTATGTGGTTATGGTGGGGCAGTATTATTCAGTAACAGTATGGGGTATTATTCAGTCACTATGTGGTTATGGTGTGGCGGTATTATTCAGTAACAGTATGGAGGTATTATTCAGTCACTATGTGGTTATGATGTGGAGGTATTATTCAGTAACAGTATGGGGGTATTATTCAGTCACTATGTGGTTATGATGTGGAGGTATTATTCAGTAACAGTATGGTGGTATTATTCAGTCACTATGTGGTTATGGTGTTGTGGTATTATTCAGTAACAGTATGGGGGTATTATTCAGTCACTATGTGGTTATGGTGTGGCAGTATTATTCAGAAACAGTATGGGGTATTATTCAGTCACTATGTGGTTATGGTGTGGCGGTATTATTCAGTAACAGTATGGGGGTATTAGTCAGTCACTATGTGGTTATGGTGTGGTGGTATTATTCAGTAACAGTATGGGGGTATTATTCAGTCACTATGTTGTTTTGTTGTGGTGGTATTATTCAGTAACAGTATGGGGGTATTATTCAGTCACTATGTGGTTATGGTGTGGCGGTATTATTCAGTAACAGTATGGGGGTATTATTCAGTCACTATGTGGTTATGGTGGGGTAGTATTATTCAGTAACAGTATGGGGTATTATTCAGTCACTATGTGGTTATGGTGTGGTGGTATTATTCAGTAACAGTATGGGGGCATTATTCAGTCACTATGTGGTTATGATGTGGTGGTATTATTCAGTAACAGTATGGGGGTATTATTCAGTCACTATGTGGTTATGATGTGGAGGTATTATTCAGTAACAGTATGGGGGTATTATTCATTCACTATGTGGTTATGGTGTGGAGGTATTATTCAGTAACAGTATGGGGGTATTATTCAGTCACTATGTGGTTATGGTGTGGAGGTATTATTCAGTAACAGTATGGGGGTATTATTCAGTCACTATGTGGTTATGGTGTGGAGGCATTATTCAGTAACAGTATGGGGGTATTATTCAGTCACTATGTGGTTAAGATGTGGAGGTATTATTCAGTAACAGTATGGGGGTATTATTCAGTCACTATGTGGTTATGGTGTGGTGGTATTATTCAGTAACAGTATGGGGGTATTATTCAGTCACTATGTGGTTATGGTGTGGAGGTATTATTCAGTAACAGTATGGGGGTATTATTCAGTCACTATGTGGTTATGGTGTGGAGGCATTATTCAGTAACAGTATGGGGGTATTATTCAGTCACTATGTGGTTATGATGTGGAGGTATTATTCAGTAACAGTATGGGGGTATTATTCAGTCACTATGTGGTTATGGTGTGGAGGTATTATTCAGTAACAGTATGGGGGTATTATTCAGTCACTATGTGGTTATGGTGTGGAGGTATTATTCAGTAACAGTATGGGGGTATTATACAGTCACTATGTGGTTATGGTGTGGCAGTATTATTCAGTAACAGTATGGGGTATTATTCAGTCACTATGTGGTTATGGTGTGGTGGTATTATTCAGTAACAGTATGGGGGTATTATTCAGTCACTATGTGGTTATGGTATGGGGGTATTATTCAGTAACAGTATGGGGGTATTATCCAGTCACTATGTGGTTATGGTGTTGTGGTATTATTCAGTAACAGTATGGGGGTATTATTCAGTCACTATGTGGTTATGATGTGGAGGTATTATTCAGTAACAGTATGGGGGTATTATACAGTCACTATGTGGTTATGGTGTGGCAGTATTATTCAGTAACAGTACGGGGTATTATTCAGTCACTATGTGGTTATGGTGTGGTGGTATTATTCAGTAACAGTATGGGGGTATTAGTCAGTCACTATGTGGTTATGGTGTGGTGGTATTATTCAGTAACAGTATGGGGTATTATTCAGTCACTATGTGGTTATGGTGTAGCGGTATTATTCAGTAACAGTATGGGGGTATTAGTCAGTCACTATGTGGTTATGGTGTGGTGGTATTATTCAGTAACAGTATCAGGGTATTATTCAGTCACTATGTGGTTATGGTGTGGTGGTATTATTCAGTAACAGTATGGGGTATTATTCAGTCACTATGTGGTTATGATGTGGTGGTATTATTCAGTCACTATGTGTTTATGGTGTGGCGGTATTATTCAGTAATAGTATGGGGGTATTATTCAGTCACTATGTGGTAATGGTGTGGCGGTATTATTCAGTAACAGTATGGGGGTATTATTCAGTCACTATGTGGTTATGGTGTGGTGGTATTATTCAGTAACAGTATGGGGGTATTATTCAGTCACTATGTGGTTATGGTGTAGCGGTATTATTCAGTAACAGTATGGGGGTATTATTCAGTCACTATGTGGTTATGGTATGGGGGTATTATTCAGTAACAGTATGGGGGTATTATCCAGTCACTATGTGGTTATGGTGTTGTGGTATTATTCAGTAACAGTATGGGGGTATTATTCAGTCACTATGTGGTTATGATGTGGAGGTATTATTCAGTAACAGTATGGGGGTATTATTCCGTCACTATGTGGTTATGGTGCGGAGGTATTATTCAGTAACAGTATGGGGGTATTATACAGTCACTATGTGGTTATGGTGTGGTGGTATTATCAGTAACAGTATGGGGGTATTATTCAGTCACTATGTGGTTATGGTGTGGTGGTATTATTCAGTCACTATGTGTTTATGGTGTGGCGGTATTATTCAGTAATAGTATGGGGGTATTATTCAGTCACTATGTGGTAATGGTGTGGCGGTATTATTCAGTAACAGTATGGGGGTATTATTCAGTCACTATGTGGTTATGGTGTGGTGGTATTATTCAGTAACAGTATGGGGGTATTATTCAGTCACTATGTGGTTATGGTGTGGGGGTATTATTCAGTAACAGTATGGGGGTATTATTCAGTCACTATGTGGTTATGGTGTGGTGGTATTATTCAGTAACAGTATGGGGGTATTATTCAGTCACTATGTGGTTATGGTGTAGCGGTATTATTCAGTAACAGTATGGGGGTATTATTCAGTCACTATGTGGTTATGGTGTGGTGGTATTATTCAGTAACAGTATGGGGGTATTATTCAGTCACTATGTGGTTATGGTGCGGAGGTATTATTCAGTAACAGTATGGGGGTATTATACAGTCACTATGTGGTTATGGTGTGGTGGTATTATCAGTAACAGTATGGGGGTATTATTCAGTCACTATGTGGTTATGGTGTGGCGGTATTATTCAGTAATAGTATGGGGGTATTATTCAGTCACTATGTGGTTATGGTGTGGAGGTATTATTCAGTAACAGTATGGGGGTATTATTCAGTCACTATGTGGTTATGGTGTGGAGGTATTATTCAGTAACAGTATGGGGGTATTATTCAGTCACTATGTAGTTATGGTGTGGAGGTATTATTCAGTAACAGTATGGGGGTATTATTCAGTCACTATGTGGTTATAGTGTGGTGGTATTATTCAGTAACAGTATGGAGGTATTATTCAGTCACTATGTGGTTATGGTGTGGCGGTATTATTCAGTAACAGTATGGGGGTATTATTCAGTCACTGTTATTATGGTGTGGAGGTATTATTCAGTAACAGTATGGGGGTATTATTCAGTCACAATGTGGTTATGGTGCGGAGGTATTATTCAGTAACAGTATGGAGGTATTATTCAGTCACTATGTGGTTATGGTGTGGCGGTATTATTCAGTAACAGTATGGGGGTATTATTCAGTCACTATGTGGTTATGGTGTGGCGGTATTATTCAGTAACAGTATGGAGGTATTATTCAGTCACTATGTGGCTATGGTGTGTCGGTATTATTCAGTAACAGTATGGAGGTATTATTCAGTCACTATGTGGCTATGGTGTGGCGGTATTATTCAGTAACAGTATGGTGGTACTATTCAGTCACTATGTGGTTATGGTGTGGCGGTATTATTTAGTAACAGTATGGGGGTATTATTCAGTCACTATGTGGTTATGGTGTGGAGGTACTATTCAGTAACAGTATGGGGGTATTATTCAGTCACTATGTGGTTATGGTGTGGCGGTATTATTCAGTAACAGTATGGGGGTATTATTCAGTCACTATGTGGTTATGGTGTGGTGGTATTATCAGTAACAGTATGGGGGTATTATTCAGTCACTATGTGGTTATGGTGTGGTGGTATTATTCAGTAACAGTATGGTAGTATTATTCAGTCACTATGTGGTTATGGTGTGGCGGTATTATTCAGTAACAGTATGGGGGTATTATTCAGTCACTATGTGGTTATGGTGCGGAGGTATTATTCAGTAACAGTATGGGGGTATTATTCAGTCACTATGTGGTTATGGTGTGGTGGTATTATCAGTAACAGTATGGGGGTATTATTCAGTCACCATGTGGTTATGGTGTGGAGGTATTAGTCAGTAACAGTATGGTGGTATTATTCAGTCACTATGTGGTTATGGTGTGGCGGTATTATTCAGTAACAGTATGGGGGTATTATTCAGTCACTATGTGGTTATGGTGCGGAGGTATTATTCAGTAACAGTATGGTGGTATTATTCAGTAACAGTATGGGGGTATTATTCAGTCACTATGTGGTTATGGTGAGGAGGTATTATTCAGTCACTATGTGGTTATGGTGCGGAGGTATTATTCAGTAACAGTATGGTGGTATTATTCAGTCACTATGTGGTTATGGTGTGGCGGTATTATTCAGTAATAGTATGGGGGTATTATTCAGTCACTATGTGGTTATGGTGCGGAGGTATTATTCAGTAACAGTATGGAGGTATTATTCAGTCACTATGTGGTTATGGTGTGGTGGTATTAGTCAGTAACAGTATGGGGGTATTATTCAGTCACTATGTGGTTATGGTGTGGTGGTATTAGTCAGTAACAGTATTGGGGTATTATTCAGTCACTATGTGGTTATGGTGTGGCGATATTATTCAGTAACAGTATGGGAGTATTATTCAGTCACTATGTGGTTATGGTGTGGGGGTATTATTCAGTCACTATGTGGTTATGGTGTGGGGGTATTATTCAGTAACAGTATGGGAGTATTATTCAGTCACTATGTGGTTATGGTGTGGGGGTATTATTCAGTCACTATGTGGTTATGGTGTGGGGGTATTATTCAGTCACTATGTGGTTATGGTGTGGGGGTATTATTCAGTCACTATGTGGTTATGGTGTGGGGGTATTATTCAGTAACAGTATGGGGGTATTATTCAGTCACTATGTGGTTATGGTGTGGTGGTATTATTCAGTAACAGTATGGAGGTATTATTCAGTCACTATGTGGTTATGGTGTGGAGGTATTATTCAGTAACAGTATGGAGGTATTATTCAGTCACTATGTGGTTATGGTGTGGTGGTATTATTCAGTAACAGTATGGAGGTATTATTCAGTCACTATGTGGTTATGGTGTGGGGGTATTATTCAGTCACTATGTGGTAATGGTGTGGCGGTATTATTCAGTAACAGTATGGGGGTATTATTCAGTCACTATGTGGTTATGGTGTGGCGGTATTATTCAGTAACAGTATGGAGGTATTATTCAGTCACTATGTGGTTATGGTGTGGCGGTATTATTCAGTAACAGTATGGAGGTATTATTCAGTCACTATGTGGTTATGGTGTGGCGGTATTATTCAGTAACAGTATGGGGGTATTATTCAGTCACTATGTGGTTATGGTGTGGCAGTATTGTTCAGTAACAGTATGGGGGTATTAGTCAGTCACTATGTGGTTATGGTGAGGAGGTATTATTCAGTAACAGTATGGAGGTATTATTCAGTCACTATGTGGTTATGGTGTGGCGGTATTATTCAGTAACAGTATGGGGGTATTATTCAGTCACTATGTGGTTATGGTGTGGTGGTATTATTCAGTCACTATGTGGTTATGGTGTGGTGGTATTATTCAGTAACAGTATGGGGTATTATACAGTCACTATGTGGTTATGGTGTGGCAGTATTGTTCAGTAACAGTATGGAGGTATTATTCAGTCACTATGTGGTTATGGTGTGGGGGTATTATTCAGTAACAGTATGGGGGTATTATTCAGTCACTATGTGGTTATGGTGTGGCGGTATTATTCAGTAACAGTATGGGGGTATTATTCAGTCACTATGTGGTTATGGTGTGGTGGTATTATTCAGTAACAGTATGGGGGTATTATTCAGTCACTATGTGGTTATGGTGTGGCGGTATTATTCAGTAACAGTATGGGGGTATTATTCAGTCACTATGTGGTTATGGTGTGGTGGTATTATTCAGTAACAGTATGGGGGTATTATTCAGTCACTATGTGGTTATGGTGTGGCGGTATTATTCAGTAACAGTATGGGGGTATTATTCAGTCACTATGTGGTTATGGTGTGGCGGTATTATTCAGTAACAGTATGGGGGTATTATTCAGTCACTATGTGGTTATGGTGTGGTGGTATTATTCAGTAACAGTATGGGGGTATTATTCAGTCACTATGTGGTTATGGTATGGGGGTATTATTCAGTATCAGTATGGGGGTATTATTCAGTCACTATGTGGTTATGGTATGGGGGTATTATTCAGTATCAGTATGGGGGTATTATTCAGTCACTATGTGGTTATGGTGTGGTGGTATTATTCAGTAACAGTATGGGGGTATTATTCAGTCACTATGTGGTTATGGTATGGGGGTATTATTCAGTAACAGTATGGGGGTATTATTCAGTCACTATGTGGTTATGGTGTGGTGGTATTATTTAGTAACAGTATGGGGGTATTATTCAGTCACTATGTGGTTATGGTGTGGGGGTATTATTCAGTAACAGTATGGGGATATTATTCAGTCACTATGTGGTTATGGTGTGGCGGTATTATTCAGTAACAGTATCAGGGTATTATTCAGTCACGATGAGGTAGCAATATTTGGTCATGGTGTAAATGCTGCCACCGGTCAGTCCCCAGTCCAGTGTGACATTAGTTGTTGTTTATTACGTTACCGTGTATTATTTGTTATTTGGAGGAGGTTCGTGCTTGGAGTAGGGATTGAGTGAGCTTTAAATAAGGATGTGGTGCAGTGCGCTGTCACCTAATTTGTCATTCTTTCCATTCATTAAAAGTTTGTAGGTATGGCAGTGCTCCAGTGATCTAGAGCTGAGGGGTAGACTTTACATAGCCTGTATAGCCGCCATTTTGTTGGAGCCACGCACACCGCCCAGCATTACCTCTAGTGCGCCATAAGTTGTCTGTAGGTCCAATAAGAACAACTGGCCGTCCCTATAGCGACGCAGTGCTCATGTCATGACGTCATACAGGCCACGCCCTTTTGCGGAGGTCAAATTTGAAGCAGAGCTTGGCGCGCTGGTCACATGACCATGTCGGACCACGCCTTGTTCTCGGCGCCCCCTGATGACGTCAAGCGTTCTCCCTCTCGACTCATTGTGGAAGATGGCGGCCGCAGAGTGAGCGCGTTTTCTCCGCACGGCGAGTCCGGGAGCAGCATGAAGCGGCAGAGCGAGCGAGGGGAGTCCAGTCCCGGCCGCGCTAAGCGAGCACGGGAGCGGAGGGAGGAGGCCGGCAGCGGACACCACAAAAGCTCCGGAAGGCGGGAAAGGCCCAACCAGGCCGGGGCCTCCTCATCCTCCTCCCGGCGGCCTCGGGACAATCCTCCTCCCCGGCCACTGCTCCTCCCCAATCAGGCCGATGTCCCGGAGTATAAGACGCTGCTGATCAGTAACCTGGGCTCCGCACTCCCGGAGCCGCTGCTGGAGGACTGGCTCTTCCGACACTTCCAGCGCTTTGGGGAAATCAGCGTCAAACTGTCCCACACCCCGGACCTGGGCCGAGTGGCCTACATCAACTTCCGGCGGCCGGCAGAGGCCCGACAAGCACGACACGCCAAGCTGCGGCCCCTGCTGTATGACCGGCCCCTGCGGGTGGAGCCCGTGTTTACCCAGCAGCCCAGCCGGCCCTTACCTCTCAGCAGCGCCGCCCTGCCGGCCCCCCGACACCTGCTGCTGCCCCCGGCCCTGAGCTCCTCCAGCAGCACCACTGCCTCAGCAGAAGCCTACTACCAGAGCCTGTACGAGGAGCGGGCCCGGGGGGCCACCACCAACGACGACAACGAGCAGCTGGCCCCTGAGGACGACCACCGCGCCACCCGCAACCTGTTCATCGGCAACCTAGACCACAGCGTGTCCGAGGCCGACCTGCGCAGAGCCTTCGATAAGTACGGCCCCATCGAGGAAGTGGTCATCAAACGGCCGGCCCGGGGGCAAGGAGCGGCCTACGCGTTCCTCAAGTTCCAGAACCTTGACATGGCGCACAGGGCCAAGCTGGCTATGAGCGGCCGCCTGCTGGGGAGAAACGCCATGAAAATCGGATATGGCAAAGCCAACCCCAGCACGCGGCTCTGGGTGGGGGGTCTGGGCCCGAACACTTCCTTGGCCGCCCTCGCCCGAGAGTTTGACCGTTTCGGGAGTATCCGCACCGTTGACTATGTGAAGGGCGACAGCTTCGCTTACATCCAGTACGAGAGCTTGGACGCTGCGCAGGCCGCCTGCACCCAGATGAGGGGATTCCCGCTCGGGGACCGCCGGCTGCGTGTGGACTTTGCAAAGGTGACACCAGAGGAAGCGGCCGCCGCGGCCTCCCGCTACACGCCCATCCAGCCCACTCCGTACCCACTGCCTCTCTCTTTTGAACTTCTACAGTCTGAGGCCTACACCCGCCACCGGGCAGCACTGGAGCCCGATTTACGAGTCAGAGACCGGACCCCTCCGCACCTTCTGTACTCTGACCGGGAGCGGCCGTTCGTGGAGGCGGGCTGGCTGAACTCAGAGCGGCGCAGCGCTGGGCAGGGAGCGCGCAGCCGCAGCGGAGACCGAGGCGGTGGAGGAAGCGTCAGCTCTAAGAACCGGGAGGAGAGGCGGCGACGGCGCAGTTTGTCTGGTGACAGAGGGAGGACCCGAGTAGAGCGCAGCCCTGACCGTCCCAGGAGGGACCTGTCTGACCGAGAACCCAGCACCCCTCCATCACCGCCCCACAACCACCGCACCCCAGCACAGGACAAGCCCCGCCCCCCAACTCCTGACCTGCCCCAGCCCAGGAGGAATCACCACCCCAGACCCCCGGAACCCCCTGCAGAGAGACCATCCTCCCCGGTGCTGGAGAAGGGACGGACGCTGCCGCCGGTCTGGTGTGGTCACCTGGTGCTGAAGAACAGCTGTTTTCCTACCTACCTTCACTTCTTGGAAGGTGACCGCGATGTGCCCGCTGCCCTTCTCAGAGACCGCACTGCCCCGGGAGCCGGCAGCCTGGCACAGCTCAAAATTGCTCAGAGACTTCGGCTCGATCAGCCCAAACTTGAGGAGGTGACCCGCCGGGTGAGACAGGGCACCACAGGAGGCTATGCTGTACTTGTTGCCATCCAGGCCCCTCAGAACGAAGGGGTGTTGCCCGGGGAGCCCGGATTACAGCGCCGCCTGCTCAGGAACTTGGTCTCCTACCTAAAACAAAAGCAGGCGGCCGGGGTTATCAGCCTCCCTGTGGGGGCGAGCGGCAAAGGCAGGGACCCCAGTGGCATGCTCTACGCCTTCCCCCCCTGTGACTTCCACCAGCTGTACCAGCAGAGCGCCCAGCGAGTTGTGGGCAAACTAGAGGAGAACATGATTATTGTGCTGGTGAAAGACAATGCCTGACCCCCTCCCCCAGCAGGACCACTGCCCCCCAGGTCACCCCCCTCTGTTACAAGGGTCATGGTTGTTGCATTAACCCCTTAAATGCTGGTGCCGTCCTCTCTGCAGATCATTGCGCAGTGCCGGGACCCTCCAGCATTTACGGGGTTCTGGGCGAGTATCTGCCGTGTATATATGGGTGGCGGGCAGAGCAGCCGTCACGTCAGGTCCATGTTTTATATGAACTGAACTCTCCCAGTCGTTGCTGCTGGACAGATGATGATGATGATTGATTTTGTCCTTTTTATTCTCGTTACTTTTACCCCTTCTGGTGTTTTCAGCTCCCCAGTTCTTCCCCGGGGCCCCTCACCAGTTGTTTGTTTTCAGATTTGGGGGGTATATTATTGGTTTCTTGGGGGGCTATTTTTAGGTTTGTGTGTTCTGGAGTCTTGGGTAGTGGGGGTCCCCTGAGTGCCTTATTGTCTACGTGACGCGGGTTTGTGCGGGGGAGGGGAGCGGACCCCCCTGGGCTCTTATTAGCTGCTCGCAGTCTCCCTGTTTATAACCAGTAGAAGCCTCCGGGGATCGCAGCCGCTCGTTATCTCCTAATTAGGCTTCATACAAGACGCGCCCTGAGACCGCGCCGCCCGGGTACCTGTAGCTACAATCACTATTAACCCAATCACTGCCAGGCCCTAGAAGTAAACCACTCTCTGTAGGACGGTCGGACTCCCGGCGTGAACGTGCCTCAGGTTTCTTGTCTTCATATAAGTCGCCGTGTGGCCAACGTTAACGGTTACGCGGGACGTGTGAGGGTTTAGTCTCAGGAAACGGCGCTGTATAGAAGTGACACGGTCCGGCGGGGGCGGTGGACACCTGCTATTCTTCGTGTCTGCGCTGATTTGGGTATGAGGCGTCCGGTGAAAAACGATCCTGAGTAAGTTATGCAAATAGCGGCAGAGTAATAGAGACGGAGCGCTGTGTGTGGACGCTCTTATATACGACTACCGCCATCTTGTCGCTGTGGCCAGGATCTTATCCCCGGATCCGTTCTGCTGTTTGTCGCTATTAATGATTTTTCCATTCTGTCACCTGCTCCGCTCGTCCCGGTTGGTAGGGGAGGGGGATCACGTACCCTCTGAGTCCACTAGCCCAGGGAGGGAACCTGCGTCCTATCCGTGTTTAAAGGGGATCCCCCGGATTATAGGATACAGCAACAGGGATATTGGGGTTCAGACCCGATGACATTCTGAAGTAAGGGAAGGTTGTGCTCGGATACCGATCCCCCTCTTTTTGAGGAACAACCCCTAAGATTGTCTCTACAGCTGACCCCAGGGAGACTCATTGTTTCCTGAACTTCCTTCAGGATTGATTAGTCATGTCTGGGCTGTTTTATGTGGTCTGTAGACGTCCATGCAGAGCAGGCATGAGCAATCAATTCCGCAGCAGCACGTTGTTGCTCTTCTCCCTGTATCCCTATAGTCCCGGGGACCCCTCTGGTCGTTACACAGCGCTGTGCAGGGAGGTGAATTGTCCCTTATTTATTTTGCCTCCTGTTTTGGGGTTCTGATCCAGGCCCCCCTCAGATTAGATCATGCACTATTGATTCAGGGGTCACAAGCGGGCAGGACGGGTATCTGTGCCACCAGTTCTCCGTCATTTCTGTCACCACACGGAGCTTCTGACTTGTTAGTCCTGACACCAGCTGATGGGGAGGGATGTCCTGCGGAGCTGCTTCGTGTCTCCCAGCACTACAAGTCCCATGATGCTCGCTTTGCTTTCTGGGACTTGTAGTTCAGCAGCCGCAGTGTGAATGGCTCATGTTGTTTTTCTGTGAGCAGCCGGACGGGTCTTGAATGTGATTAGTAAATCTCCCAGAATGGACACGTTTCATGTGTGATCATTTGTCATGTGACCGCAGGGGGTGGGGCTTAAAACTGGGGGAGGAGTCCTAATCAGGGCATTGGGTTAATTTTAAAGCGTTTCTGGGGGGGGGGATATTTTACATATTCCATCTATAAAAAGTGGGGTGCAGACAAGTCCAGTACCTGATATCCCTATGAAACCCCCTATAAACTCTGAAGCCCCCTGTACACATGGCAGCTGTCTCCTCTACGTCTTGGCTCTCGGGTATCTGAGTGAAGTTAGATCGGCCCCTAGTTTCCATTATGGGGGGGTATAAAACCAGTGGTAAGAAAGGACGGCCAATAAACATTGCTGCACTGATACACTGTTACAACACTACATCTGCAGGCTTTTCTTTTGTGATATTTCTCTGCAGTTGTGTCCCCCCTCCCCCGGTCCTATTCACAGCTGTGCTGCCCTCTAGGGGAGGTATAATGTATGGATCAGGGCGAGTGAGGTCAGGAACCCCCCAAATGCTGCCTGCTGTACTGATCTCATCATTACCCTTGTACCATGGTTACCCCTAAAAATATCATCTCAAAGACACACGGGGGGGGGGGGGCAGCATTCGGTAAATCATTCGGTAAATTATTGCTTGTAGTCCTCGCCCCCCGTCCCAGACTATGAACAGGCCGAAACCAGATCATCCACAGCCTTAAAGTGACATCTACATCAGTGCGGCCTCTGTATCTGACTAGTAGATGGCACATGTCTCCCCCACCTTTCCGCCATGTTGCGTATCACTTGAATATCTTCTAGAATGGGTCCCATGTTCCTGGCATTAGACTGTGGATAGGGCAGCGGATGTTTCTTTGGTGGGGGGTGACTTCAGATAGCGCCCCTCCCCCCCGGTGGATTTACACTGTTTTTTTTTAGTTTTTTATTTGAGCCCCCGCAGGGCAGCGATGTGGTTTATGCGGCCGCATGCCCTAGTTTGTGTGAGCGCCTCCGTTGGTCTTGTCCAGTAGCGCGGGGCGGAGGCACGTCCAGGACTGATCTCTTACTCTGTGATTCCCATGTCGTGTTGCAGACTACAGTTACCAGGCCTGTTTGTATTGAGCACTTACTCGTATAGAGCAGACGCCTCCAAATATATTAAATGCTCCTCTCCAACGTGTCCTGTGTGTCCGTTCATCAATCACGTGACCCGCTCATCTCGCATCAATTATCTGCCGCTGCCGTCACAAGTTATAGCAGCAGAGACGGAGGGAGATGAGGGGGGCAGAGATCTGCATGGCGGCTGGCACAGCGCCTGCATCTAAAGGAACCGGTGCCAGACTGTTAAAGGGCCAGTGCATAAAATGTTCTGCAACTTTTTAATGGATGAATGGGAACGTTTTTGTGTTTTTTTTTTTACAAACCCCATCCTGACCCAATTCTTCTCGCAGCTGAGGGTTTGTTACAATGTATCACTAGGTAATGCTCTAGGGACTAAATACAGCAGCTGCACTGATGCAATGTAACAAGCTATTGTAGTCAGCTGTGTGAGAACTAGGTCTGGCAATATTTCCATTCACTAACAGCAAGCAGATAAGTTGAGAATGCTTCAATTACATGATCCTGCACTGGCCCTTTAAACTGCCTGTAGTGCCCATCCATGCTACAATGTGTATAGGGAATCCCAATTATCAGTGTATATTACAATTCACATCTACACATTACAGTGTGTCAGTATTACAATGTCTTATACTCCAGTCACATCCAAAGCTGCATTTAGCCGGGTTCACAATGCTTAAAAAAGACCGGATTGATGCTCGTTGTTTGTCTGCCTTCAGTTGACGTTACTCGTGAGCTTATCTCTATCACTGAGTTGTGACGACTAAATGCAGCTCTGGATGTGACTGGAGTATAAGACGTTGTAACTTAGGCCTCATACACACGGCTGTGCCCATAATCACGGCCAGCAATTGCGGGCACGGCTGGCTGTATCCCGCGTTTTTGGCCCGTGCTCCCATATAAAGTATGGGAGCACGGCCCGTAAAACGCAAACGATAGAACATGTACGGTTCTACGGCCGGACACCTTTCCGTATCGCTGCCGCGGCCAATAGAACTGAATGGGTTTATTATTTTGTCCGGGTCGTGTGCCTGGGGCCTGAGAGATAAAGGATTGACAGCTGGATGTTATATAGAGACAATATCTGGACGTATAATGATCAGCGGTCCCTGTAACCTGACGCTTTCTCGCTATCACTACGTGGTGTTTGGCCGCAGCAGCTCCTCCCAATCGGTTCAGTGTGGGTCCTATACATCTGGCACTATATGGGGGGAGGGGGGGTGGCATTGCTGCATATTCCCATGCACTACTATGGAGTTGCAATACCGGATACAACCCATAGCCAGGTGTGGCGCTATTTCTGGATGACTCCTTTAAGGGGCAGCGTACAACTCTTATCTTTGCGTCTGTGGTGGCTCCACCCCCTGCACGCTCCATATCGCAGTGGGGCAGATTTACGAATGTCTTTTTGCCGCATTTCTCTTGCACATCGAGTCTTAGACATTGGCGCCTCACTCGACACTTTCATAAAATGGGGCACGAAAAGGGAACATGACTTAAAGGGTAAATAAACGTTCAAGAAAATTCTGACCTCTCATAGTGACACGCCAGAAGTTTTGATCAGTGCGGTCCGAGCTCTGAGACCCCCACCAATCGCTAAAACGAAGCGGCAGACGTGAGCGCGGAGCTGCTTAGTTTCTGTTCGGCTTTTTCCGGAAATCAATGTATTGGAGGATGGGCTGAACAGAAAGTCTATGAGCCCCTCCTCCGATACATCGGCTCAGCGCTCACACGATCACTTCTGCCGCTTCGTTTTAGCGATTGGTGGGGGTCTCTGCTCGGACCCCCACCAATCAAAACTTCATGTCACTATAAGGGTATGTTCACATGGAGTATTTTCAGGCGTATTTTGGGCCGTAAACGTCCCGAAAAAACGGCTAAAAAAATCTGAAGCAGAACGCCTCCCAACATCTGCGCATCGATTTCAATGGGAAAAACGGCGTTCTGTTCCGACGGGGCGTTTTTTTATGCCTTGTTTTTCAAAACGGCCACGAAAAAGAAGTGCAGGTCACTTTTTGAGCCGTTTTTGGTGCAGTTTCTCATTGACTCTATAGAAAAACCGCTCCAAAATCGGCCGTAAAAAACGCGAGTGGCTTAAAGAAGTCTAAAATCAGGAGGGGTTTTCCTTTTTCCCTTTAAAAGCGCTCCTGTATTTTCAGCAGTTTTTGAGTTTGTGTGTGAACAGAGCCTTACATGTCAGAGGTTTGAACGTTTAGTTACCCTTTAAAGTGCTGGTATAAGAGAGGTGTCCATGATCTAGCGAGGTGCGCCAAATTTATCTTACACCGTGCGCCAGCGCAAAACATTTGGTTCATTTGATGGCCGGGTCTAGAGCCGACCATCAATCATCTGTGGGATCGAACGCTTAAACGATCCTACCGGCAGCGTGACAAGTATCCGAGGTGATCAGGGTGCGGCTCAAAGTGGCGACCACTGCCCATATTTTACAACCTGGCCGACCCCATAACGTGAAGACTTCATTATCGTGTATGACTTCCGTTCATGTTGTTTAAATGTCAGTCTTGGGCCCCGTGCGCACGACCGCAGATTACCGACCCCTTCATTTCTATTCCCCGCGGACCGCACCCCGTATATTTACAGGAAGGTGTCCGTGACGTAGAAAGCCTCCGCAAATGGATGGGACATGTCTTATTTCTTGCTTTTTACGGACCGCGCCCCCGTACTTAATATGGGAGCACCGGCCAATAATGTGGGGGGATGTCCGCCGCCACCAGTGCCCATAATCATGGCCTGTGATCACGGGCGCGGTCCTGTGCAGGGGTCTTGGTAAATCTGCCCCAATGTCTTAGATTTTCCTGAAATCTTCCATTAAAGGGATTGTCCGAGCACTGGATTTTTTATACTGATGACCGATCCACAGGAGGCGTATATGACCGGTGGTCCGACAGGTGTTACAGATAATCATGCGGGGTCCTGGTGTCGGACCACCACCAGTCATATACAGCCGACCGATCCTGTGGATAGGTCATCAGCATGGACACCGCCTTTACTGGAAAAAACACAAAAACCGCTTCGGTCTTGTTCACACAGTGCAGGTCTGATGCAGATTTTGCATGTATTTAAAGAAAAAAAAAATTTTAATTTAAGGCCAAAACCAGGAACGGAACAGAAATGTATAAAGAGTCCGCTCTCCTGGATGCGATTCTGGTTTAGGCTTAAAATCTGCATCATATCTGCGCTGTGTGAACGAGGCCTGAAGCTGCTGGTTGGTGACACGGAGTTCTATTGACGCTGAATCAGACTTTCAGATACGAGGTGTTTTGGAGTAAGATTTTTGCGTTTCTCAGCACACAATACCGCGCCCCAAACTAGTGTTTTTTCAACTTCCCATTGCTTTCAATGGGAATTTCTGCTGCGGCGTCTGCAGAGAGATGGGGCGGTTTGGCTTTTGGCGCCGCTGCATTTGATTTGTATCAAGGAAATTAAAACTCATCATCCTGTGGATTCCAACGCTGAACAAGCATCACAATCAGCGTGCAAAAAAAAAATCAGCGTGAATCTGGCCTAATCTCTCACCTGCTGCAGAAACGACCACGTTCAGATCAATAGAAATTATTTTCAGTTGCAGAAATTTCTGAAAAAAAATCTGCAGTGGGTGAATCCAGCCTAACACTCAACACCACATCACGTACAGAGTAAAGCTGTTTTTAATATTACTCCCAAACCCCCCCAACCTGTGTATAGTGGAGCGTTCCATAATAATAGTTTTAAGGAATGAGGCCAGTATGATGTCGAATAAACCACTGCACACAGATTGGGGGGCAATTACACAAAGTTGTGCATCAACAGGTACGGGTTAAGCAAAGGTTGGAATTTGATGTATGTGTGTGTATGTATATATATGGAGGGAGAGGTGAAATATACATATATACACTAGTCCTGCTCAATGAATTAGATCACCAAAAAGTTCATTTATTTCAGTAATTGAATTCATAAAGTGTCTCGTATATTCTATAGATTCATCACACACAGAGGGATCTCGTATATTCTATAGATTCATCACACACAGAGGGATCTCGTATATTCTATAGATTCATCACACACAGAGGGATCTAATATATTCTATAGATTCATCACACACAGAGGGATCTCGTATATTCTATAGATTCATCACACACAGAGGGATCTCGTATATTCTATAGATTCATCACACACAGGGATCTCGTATATTCTATAGATTCATCACACACAGAGGGATCTCGTATATTCTATAGATTCATCACACACAGAGGGATCTCGTATATTCTATAGATTCATCACACACAGAGGGATCTCGTATATTCTATAGATTCATCACACACAGGGATCTCGTATATTCTATAGATTCATCACACACAGGGATCTCGTATATTCTATAGATTCATCACACACAGGGATCTCGTATATTCTATAGATTCATCACACACAGAGGGATCTCGTATATTCTATAGATTCATCACACACAGAGGGATCTCATATATTCTATAGATTCATCACACACAGAGGGATCTCGTATATTCTATAGATTCATCACACACAGAGGGATCTCGTATATTCTATAGATTCATCACACACAGAGGGATCTCATATATTCTATAGATTCATCACACACAGGGATCTCGTATATTCTATAGATTCATCACACACAGGGATCTCGTATATTCTATAGATTCATCACACACAGGGATCTCGTATATTCTATAGATTCATCACACACAGGGATCTTGTATATTCTATAGATTCATCACACACAGAGGGATCTCGTATATTCTATAGATTCATCACACACAGAGGGATCTCGTATATTCTATAGATTCATCACACAGAGGGATCTCGTATATTCTATAGATTCATCACACACAGGGATCTCGTATATTCTATAGATTCATCACACACAGAGGGATCTCATATTCTATAGACTCATTACACAGAGGGATCTCATATTCTATAGATTCATCACACAGGGATCTTGTATATTCTATAGATTCATCACACACAGGGATCTTGTATATTCTATAGATTCATCACACAGGGATCTCATATATTCTATAGATTCATCACAGAGGGATCTCGTATATATAGATTCATCACACAGGGATCTCGTATATTCTATAGTTTCATCACACACAGAGGGATCTCATATATTCTATAGATTCATCACACAGAGGGATCTCATATATTCTATAGATTCATCACACACAGGGATCTCATATATTCTATAGATTCATCACACACAGAGGGATCTCATATGCTATAGATTCATCACACACAGAGGGATCTCATATGCTATAGATTCATCACACACAGAGGGATCTCATATATTCTATAGATTCATCACACACAGAGGGATCTCATATGCTATAGATTCATCACACACAGGGATCTCATATATTCTATAGATTCATCACACACACACGGATCTCATATTCTATAGATTCATCACACACAGAGGGATCTCATATATTCTATAGATTCATCACACACAGGGATCTTGTATATTCTATAGATTCATCACACACAGAGGGATCTCATATATTCTATAGATTCATCACACACAGGGATCTCGTATATTCTATAGATTCATCACACACAGAGGGATCTCGTATATTCTATAGATTCATCACACACAGGGATCTCGTATATTCTATAGATTCATCACACACAGGGATCTCGTATATTCTATAGATTCATCACACACAGGGATCTCGTATATTCTATAGATTCATCACACACAGGGATCTCATATTCTATAGATTCATCACACACAGAGGGATCTCATATATTCTATAGATTCATCACACACAGGGATCTTGTATATTCTATAGATTCATCACACACAGAGGGATCTCATATATTCTATAGATTCATCACACAGAGGGATCTCATATATTCTATAGATTCATCACACACAGAGGGATCTCATATATTCTATAGATTCATCACACACAGAGGGATCTCATATGCTATAGATTCATCACACACAGGGATCTCATATATTCTATAGATTCATCACACACAGAGGGATCTCATATGCTATAGATTCATCACACACAGAGGGATCTCATATATTCTATAGATTCATCACACACAGGGATCTCGTATATTCTATAGATTCATCACACACAGAGGGATCTCGTATATTCTATAGATTCATCACACACAGAGGGATCTCATATATTCTATAGATTCATCACACACAGAGGGATCTCGTATATTCTATAGATTCATCACACACAGGGATCTCGTATATTCTATAGATTCATCACACACAGGGATCTTGTATATTCTATAGATTCATCACACACAGAGGGATCTCGTATATTCTATAGATTCATCACACACAGAGGGATCTCGTATATTCTATAGATTCATCACACAGAGGGATCTCGTATATTCTATAGATTCATCACACACAGGGATCTCGTATATTCTATAGATTCATCACACACAGAGGGATCTCATATATTCTATAGACTCATTACACAGAGGGATCTCATATTCTATAGATTCATCACACAGGGATCTTGTATATTCTATAGATTCATCACACACAGGGATCTTGTATATTCTATAGATTCATCACACAGAGGGATCTCATATATTCTATAGATTCATCACACAGAGGGATCTCATATATTCCATAGATTCATCACACACAGAGGGATCTCATATATTCTATAGATTCATCACACACAGAGGGATCTCATATGCTATAGATTCATCACACACAGAGGGATCTCATATATTCTATAGATTCATCACACACAGAGGGATCTCATATGCTATAGATTCATCACACACAGAGGGATCTCATATATTCTATAGATTCATCACACACAGGGATCTCATATATTCTATAGATTCATCACACACAGAGGGATCTCATATATTCTATAGATTCATCACACACGGATCTTGTATATTCTATAGATTCATCACACACAGAGGGATCTCATATATTCTATAGATTCATCACACACAGGGATCTCGTATATTCTATAGATTCATCACACACAGAGGGATCTCGTATATTCTATAGATTCATCACACACAGGGATCTCGTATATTCTATAGATTCATCACACACAGGGATCTCGTATATTCTATAGATTCATCACACACAGGGATCTCGTATATTCTATAGATTCATCACACACAGGGATCTCATATTCTATAGATTCATCACACACAGAGGGATCTCATATATTCTATAGATTCATCACACACAGGGATCTTGTATATTCTATAGATTCATCACACAGAGGGATCTCATATATTCTATAGATTCATCACACAGAGGGATCTCATATATTCTATAGATTCATCACACACAGAGGGATCTCATATATTCTATAGATTCATCACACACAGAGGGATCTCATATGCTATAGATTCATCACACACAGAGGGATCTCATATATTCTATAGATTCATCACACACAGGGATCTCGTATATTCTATAGATTCATCACACACAGAGGGATCTCGTATATTCTATAGATTCATCACACACAGAGGGATCTCATATATTCTATAGATTCATCACACACAGAGGGATCTCGTATATTCTATAGATTCATCACACACAGAGGGATCTCGTATATTCTATAGATTCATCACACACAGGGATCTCGTATATTCTATAGATTCATCACACACAGAGGGATCTCGTATATTCTATAGATTCATCACACACAGAGGGATCTCGTATATTCTATAGATTCATCACACACAGAGGGATCTCATATTCTATAGATTATCACACAGAGGGATCTCATATTCTATAGATTCATCACACACAGAGGGATCACATATATTCTATAGATTCATCACACACAGAGGGATCTCGTATATTCTATAGATTCATCACACACAGAGGGATCTTGTATATTCTATAGATTCATCACACACAGAGGGATCTCATATATTCTATAGATTCATCACAGAGGGATCTCGTATATTCTATAGATTCATCACACAGGGATCTCGTATATTCTATAGATTCATCACACACAGGGATCTCATATATTCTATAGATTCATCACACACAGGGATCTTGTATATTCTATAGATTCATCACACACAGGGATCTCATATATTCTATAAATTCATCACACAGAGGGATCTCATATATTCTATAGATTCATCACACACAGAGGGATCTCGTATATTCTATAGATTCATCACACACAGAGGGATCTCGTATATTCTATAGATTCATCACACACAGAGGGATCTCATATATTCTATAGATTCATCACACACAGAGGGATCTCATATATTCTATAGATTCATCACACACAGAGGGATCTCGTATATTCTATAGATTCATCACACACAGAGGGATCTCGTATATTCTATAGATTCATCACACACAGAGGAATCTCGTATATTCTATAGATTCATCACACACAGGGATCTCGTATATTCTATAGATTCATCACACACAGAGGGATCTTGTATATTCTATAGATTCATCACACACAGAGGGATCTCGTATATTCTATAGATTCATCACACACAGGGATCTCGTATATTCTATAGATTCATCACACACAGGGATCTCATATATTCTATAGATTCATCACACAGGGATCTCATATATTCTATAGATTCATCACACAGAGGGATCTCGTATATTCTATAGATTCATCACACACAGAGGGATCTCGTATATTCTATAGATTCATTACACACAGGGATCTGATATATTCTATATTCATTACACACAGAGGGATCTCATATATTCTATAGATTTATCACACACAGAGGGATCTCATATATTCTATAGATTCATCACACACAGAGGGATCTCGTATATTCTATAGATTCATTACACACAGAGGGATCTGATATATTCTATAGATTCATTACACACAGAGGGATCTCATATATTCTATAGATTCATCACACACACAGAGGGATCTCATATATTCTATAGATTCATCACACACACAGAGGGATCTATTTCCAGCAGTTTCTTCTTGTAATGTTGATGATTATGAGAACAGTTACTGAAAACCCAAAATTTAGTGTCTCAGAAAATGAGAATATTATATAAGCCCAATATCAAAAATGATTTTTAATACAGAAATGTCGTCCTACCGAGAAGTCTGTCCAGTATCTGCCCCCAATACTTGGCTGGGGCTCCGACTCTGCATGAATTACTGCATCAATGCTGCGTGGCATGGAGGCGATCAGCCTGTGGCACTGCTGAGGTGATATCAATGCGTCGTGGCATGGAGGCGATCAGCCTGTGGCACTGCTGAGGTGTTATCAATGCAGCGTGGCATGGGGGCGATCAGCCTGTGGCACGGCTGAGGTGTCAGCAATGCGGCGTGGCATGGAGGCGATCAGCCTGTGGCACTGCTGAGGTGTTATCAATGCGGCGTGACATGAAGGCGATCAGCCTGTGGCACTGCTGAGGTGTTATCAATGCGGCGTGGCATGGGGGCGATCAGCCTGTGGCACTGCTGAGGTGTTATCAATGCGGCGTGGCATGTAGGCGATCAGCCTGTGGCACTGCTGAGGTGTTAACAATGCGGCGTGGCATGGAGGCGATCAGCCTGTGGCACTGCTGAGGTGATATCAATGCGTCGTGGCATGGAGGCGATCAGCCTGTGGCACTGCTGAGGTGTTATCAATGCAGCGTGGCATGGGGCAATCAGCCTGTGGCACGGCTGAGGTGTCAGCAATGCGGCGTGGCATGGAGGCGATCAGCCTGTGGCACTGCTGAGGTGTTATCAATGCGGCGTGGCATGGAGGCGATCAGCCTGTGGCACTGCTGAGGTGATATCAATGCGTCGTGGCATGGAGGCGATCAGCCTGTGGCACTGCTGAGGTGTTATCAATGCAGCGTGGCATGGGGGCGATCAGCCTGTGGCACGGCTGAGGTGTCAGCAATGCGGCGTGGCATGGAGGCGATCAGCCTGTGGCACTTCTGAGGTGTTATCAATGCGGCGTGACATGAAGGCGATCAGTCTGTGGCACTGCTGAGGTGTTATCAATGCGGCGTGGCATTGGGGGCGATCAGCCTGTGGCACTGCTGAGGTGTTATCAATGCGGCGTGGCATGGGGGCGATCAGCCTGTGGCACAGCTGAGGTGTTATCAATGCGGCGTGGCATGGGGGCGATCAGCCTGTGGCACTGCTGAGGTGTTATCAATGCGGCGTGGCATGGGGGCGATCAGCCTGTGGCACTGCTGAGGTGTTATCAATGCAGCGTGGCATGGAGGTGATCAGCCTGTGGCACTGCTGAGGTGTTATCAATGTGGCGTGGCATGGAGGCGATCAGCCTGTGGCACTGCTGAGGTGTTATCAATGCGGCGTGGCATGGAGGCGATCAGCCTGTGGCACTGCTGAGGTGATATCAATGCGGCGTGCCATGGAGGTGATCAGCCTGTGGCACTGCTGAGGTGTTATCAATGTGGCGTGGCATGGAGGCGATCAGCCTGTGGTACTGCTGAGGTGATATCAATGCGGCGTGGCATGGAGGTGATCAGCCTGTGGCACTGCTGAGGTGATATCAATGCAGCGTGGCATGGAGGCGATCAGCCTGTGGCACTGCTGAGGGGTTATCAATGCGGCATGGCATGGAGGCGATCAGCCTGTGGCACTGCTGAGGTGGTATCAATGCGGCATGGCATGGAGGTGATCAGCCGGTGGCACTGCTGAGGTGTTATGGAGACCAGGTTGTATGATATCGGCCTTCAGCTCGTCGGCATTGTTGGGTCTGGGGTCTCATCTTCCTCCTGACAATACCCTGTAGATTCTCTATGGGGTTTAGGTCGGCGAGTTTGCTGGCCAATCAGGCGCAGTGATCCTGAGGTTATTACACCAGGTGTTGGCACTTTTGGCAGTGTGGGCAGGTGCCAAGTCCTGCTGGAAAATGAAATCAGCGTCTCCATAAAGCTGTCAGCAGAGGGAAGCATGAAGTGCTGGGAATGTCCTGCTAGACGCTGCGCTGACTCCGGACCTGATATAACACAGTGGACCAAACACCAGCAGATGACACGGCCCCCAAACCATCGCTGACTGCGGACACTTCACACTGGAGTGCAGGACACTTCACACTGGAGTGCAGGACACTTCACACTGGAGTGCAGGACACTTCACACTGGAGCGCAGGACACTTCACACTGGAGCGCAGGACACTTCACACTGGAGCGCAGGACACTTGGACTGACACCTCTCCACTCTTCCTCCAGACTCCGGGACCTTCCAAATGAAATGCAAAATTGACTTTCCTCTGAGAACAGAACTGTGGACACCGAGCAGCAGACCCGTCATTGTAAAGCCTTAGGCTGGGTTCACACGACCTATTTTCAGACGTAAACTAGGCGTATTATGCCTCGTTTTACGCCTGAAAATAGGGCTGCAATACATCGGCAAACATCTGCCCATTCATTTGAATGGGTTTGCCGACGTACTGTGCCGACGACCTGTCACTTACGTGTCGTCGTTTGACAGCTGTCAAACAACGACGCGTAAATTGACTGCCTCGGCAAAGAAGTGCGGGACACTTATATACATGATATGCGGGACACTTATATACATGATATGCGGGACACTTATATACATTATATGCGGGACAATTATATACATTATATGCGGGACACTTATATACATTATATGCGGGACAATTATATACATTATATGCGGGACACTTATATACATTATATGCGGGACACTTATATACATTATATGCGGGACAATTATATACATTATATGCGGGACACTTATATACATTATATGCGGGACACTTATATACATTATATGCGGGACACTTATATACATTATATGCGGGACACTTCTATACATTATATGCGGGACACTTATATACATTATATGCGGGACACTTATATACATTATATGCGGGACACTTATATACATTATATGCGGGACACTTATATACATTATATGCGGGACACATATATACATTATATGCGGGACACTTATATACATTATATGCGGGACACTTATATACATTATATGCGGGACACTTATATACATTATATGCGGGAGACCTATATACATTATATGCGGGACACTTATATACATTATATGCGGGACACTTATATACATTATATGCGGGACACTTATATACATTATATGCGGGACACTTATATACATTATATGCGGGACACTTATATACATTATATGCGGGACACCTATATACATTATATGCGGGACACTTATATACATTATATGCGGGACACTTATATACATTATATGCGGGACACTTATATACATTATATGCGGGGCACTTATATACATTATATGCGGGGCACTTATATACATTATATGCGGGGCACTTATATACATTATATGCGGGACACTTATATACATTATATGCGGGACACTTATATACATTATATGCGGGACACTTATATACATTATATGCGGGACACTTATATACATTATATGCGGGACACTTATATACATTACATGCGGGACACTTATATACATTACATGCGGGACACTTATATACATTACATGCGGGACACTTATATACATTACATGCGGGACACTTATATACATTACATGCGGGACACTTATATACATTACATGCGGGACACTTATATACATTACATGCGGGACACTTCTATACATTACATGCGGGACACTTCTATACATTACATGCGGGACACTTCTATACATTATATGCGGGACACTTCTATACATTATATGCGGGACACTTCTATACATTATATGCGGGACACTTCTATACATTATATGCGGGACACTTCTATACATTATATGCGGGACACTTCTATACATTATATGCGGGACACTTCTATACATTACATGCGGGACACTTCTATACATTACATGCGGGACACTTATATACATTACATGCGGGACACTTATATACATTACATGCGGGACACTTATATACATTACATGCGGGACACTTATATACATTATATGCGGGACACTTATATACATTATATGCGGGACACTTATATACATTATATGCGGGACACTTATATACATTATATGCGGGACACTTATATACATTATATGCGGGACACTTATATACATTATATGCGGGACACTTATATACATTACATGCGGGACACTTATATACATTACATGCGGGACACTTATATACATTACATGCGGGACACTTATATACATTACATGCGGGACACTTATATACATTACATGCGGGACACTTATATACATTACATGCGGGACACTTATATACATTACATGCGGGACACTTCTATACATTATATGCGGGACACTTCTATACATTACATGCGGGACACTTCTATACATTATATGCGGGACACTTCTATACATTATATGCGGGACACTTCTATACATTATATGCGGGACACTTCTATACATTATATGCGGGACACTTCTATACATTATATGCGGGACACTTCTATACATTATATGCGGGACACTTCTATACATTATATGCGGGACACTTATATACATTATATGCGGGACACTTATATACATTACATGCGGGACACTTATATACATTACATGCGGGACACTTATATACATTACATGCGGGACACTTATATACATTACATGCGGGACACTTATATACATTACATGCGGGACACTTATATACATTACATGCGGGACACTTGTATACATTATATGCGGGACACTTGTATACATTATATGCGGGACACTTGTATACATTATATGCGGGACACTTGTATACATTATATGCGGGACACTTCTATACATTATATGCGGGACACTTCTATACATTATATGCGGGACACTTCTATACATTATATGCGGGACACTTCTATACATTATATGCGGGACACTTATATACATTATATGCGGGACACTTATATACATTATATGCGGGACACTTATATACATTATATGCGGGACACTTATATACATTATATGCGGGACACTTCTATACATTATATGCGGGACACTTCTATACATTATATGCGGGACACTTCTATACATTATATGCGGGACACTTATATACATTATATGCGGGACACTTATATACATTATATGCGGGACACTTATATACATTATATGCGGGACACTTATATACATTATATGCGGGACACTTATATACATTATATGCGGGACACTGATATACATTATATGCGGGACACTGATATACATTATATGCGGGACACTTATATACATTATATGCGGGACACTTCTATACATTATATGCGGGACACTTCTATACATTATATGCGGGACAATTATATACATTATATGCGGGACACTTATATACATTATATGCGGGACACTTATATACATTATATGCGGGACACTTATATACATTATATGCGGGACACTGATATACAATATATGCGGGACACATATACATTATATGCGGGACACTTCTATACATTATATGCGGGACACTTCTATACATTATATGCGGGACACTGATATACATTATATGCGGGACACTTATATACATTATATGCGGGACACATATACATTATATGCGGGACACTTCTATACATTATATGCGGGACACTTCTATACATTATATGCGGGACACTTATATACATTATATGCGGGACACTTATATACATTATATGCGGGACACTTATATACATTATATGCGGGACACTGATATACATTATATGCGGGACACTGATATACATTATATGCGGGACACTTATATACATTATATGCGGGACACTTCTATACATTATATGCGGGACACTTCTATACATTATATGCAGGGCACTTCTTTGCAACGTAATTTGAGCCGTTCTTCATTGAACTCAATGAAGAGCAGCTCAAGATATACGAGGAGGAGCATTTACGGCTGAAACGACGCAGCTGTTTTAAAACTTCTGAAAACAGGCTGTCATTTCAGCCGTAAAAGCCTCTCATCGTGTGAACATACCCTTAGGAAACCTTTGCAGGTGTTTTGTGCTGATTCGCTGATTAGAGGGTCACACCGGGAGGCGACAATCTGCAACTAACACCCAATATTCTCATTTTCTGAGACAGTAAATTTTGGGTTTTCAGTGACTGTTCCCATAATCATCAACATTACAAGAAGAAACTGCTGGAAATAGATCCCTCTGTGTGTGATGAATCTATAGAATATATGAGATCCCTCTGTGTGTGATGAATCTATAGAATATACGAGATCCTCTGTGTGTGATGAATCTATAGAATATATGAGATCCCTCTGTGTGTGTGATGAATCTATAGAATATATGAGATCCCTCTGTGTGTGGTGAATCTATAGAATATATGAGATCCCTCTGTGTGTGATGAATCTATAGAATATATGAGATCCCTCTGTGTGTGATGAATCTATAGAATATAGGAGATCCCTGTGTGTGATGAATCTATAGAATATATGAGATCCCTCTGTGTGTGATGAATCTATAGAATATACGAGATCCCTCTGTGTGATGAATCTATAGAATATATGAGATCCCTCTGTGTGTGATGAATCTATAGAATATATGAGATCCCTCTGTGTGTGATGAATCTATAGAATATATGTGATCCCTCTGTGTGTGATGAATCTATAGAATATAGGAGATCCCTCTGTGTGTGATGAATCTATAGAATATATGAGATCCCTCTGTGTGTGTGATGAATCTATAGAATATATGAGATCCCTCTGTGTGTGGTGAATCTATAGAATATATGAGATCCCTCTGTGTGTGATGAATCTATAGAATATATGAGATCCCTCTGTGTGTGATGAATCTATAGAATATAGGAGATCCCTGTGTGTGATGAATCTATAGAATATATGAGATCCCTCTGTGTGTGATGAATCTATAGAATATATGAGATCCCTCTGTGTGTAATGAATCTATAGAATATAGGAGATCCCTGTGTGTGATGAATCTATAGAATATATGAGATCCCTCTGTGTGTGATGAATCTATAGAATATATGAGATCCCTGTGTGTGATGAATCTATAGAATATACGAGATCCCTCTGTGTGTGATCAATCTATAGAATATATGAGATCCCTCTGTGTGTGATGAATCTATAGAATATACGAGATCCCTCTGTGTGATGAATCTATAGAATATATGAGATCCCTCTGTGTGTGATGAATCTATAGAATATATGAGATCCCTCTGTGTGTGATGAATCTATAGAATATATGAGATCCCTCTGTGTGTGATGAATCTATAGAATATATGAGATCCATCTGTGTGTGATGAATCTATAGAATATATGAGATCCCTCTGTGTGTGATGAATCTATAGAATATATGAGATCCCTCTGTGTGTGATGAATCTATAGAATATATGAGATCCCTCTGTGTGTGATGAATCTATAGAATATATGAGATCCCTCTGTGTGTGATGAATCTATAGAATATATGAGATCCCTCTGTGTGTGATGAATCTATAGAATATATGAGATCCCTCTGTGTGTGATGAATCTATAGAATATATGAGATCCTTCTGTGTGTGATGAATCTATAGAATATATGAGATCCCTCTGTGTGTGATGAATCTATAGAATATATGAGATCCCGCTGAATGTGATGAATCTATAGAATATATGAGATCCCTCTGTGTGTGATGAATCTATAGAATATACGAGATCTCTCTGTGTGTGATGAATCTATAGAATATATGAGATCCCTCTGTGTGTGATGAATCTATAGAATATACGAGATCCCTCTGTGTGTGATGAATCTATAGAATATACGAGATCCCTCTGTGTGATGAATCTATAGAATATACGAGATCCCTCTGTGTGATGAATCTATAGAATATACGAGATCCCTCTGTGTGATGAATCTATAGAATATACGAGATCCCTCTGTGTGTGATGAATCTATAGAATATACGAGATCCCTCTGTGTGATGAATCTATAGAATATATGAGATCCCTCTGTGTGTGATGAATCTATAGAATATATGAGAGCCCTCTGTGTGTGATGAATCTATAGAATATATGAGATCCCTCTGTGTGTGATGAATCTATAGAATATAGGAGATCCCTCTGTGTGTGATGAATCTATAGAATATAGGAGATCCCTCTGTGTGTGATGAATCTATAGAATATATGAGATCCCTCTGTGTGTGATGAATCTATAGAATATATGAGATCCCTCTGTGTGTGATGAATCTATAGAATATACGAGATCCCTTTGTGTGATGAATCTATAGAATATACGAGATCCCTCTGTGTGTGATGAATCTATAGAATATATGAGAACCCTCTGTGTGTGATGAATCTATAGAATATATGAGATCCCTCTGTGTGTGATGAATCTATAGAATATACGAGATCCCTCTGTGTGTGATGAATCTATAGAATATAGGAGATCCCTCTGTGTGTGATGAATCTATAGAATATATGAGATCCCTCTGTGTGTGATGAATCTATAGAATATACGAGATCCCTCTGTGTGATGAATCTATAGAATATACGAGATCCCTCTGTGTGTGATGAATCTATAGAATATACGAGATCCCTCTGTGTGATGAATCTATAGAATGAGACACTTTATATCTATACACCTCTATATACACACACACATCTATACACACACCTACACATCTATACACACCTATATACACACACACCTCTATATATACACTTACACACACCTTCTACACACACACACACACACACACACACACACACACACATCTCTATACACACACATCTATATACACACACATCTCTATACACCTCTATATATACACACACCTCTATATACATACACACACACACACACACACACCTATATACATATACACACACACACACACATCTCTATACACACACATCTCTATACACCTCTATATATACACACACCTCTATATACATACACACACACATCTCTATACACACACACACACACACACACACACACACACACACACCTATATACATATACACACACACACACCTATACACACACACCTCTATATATACACACACACACACATCTCTATACACCTATATATACACACATCTCTACACACACATCTCTATACACACCTCTATATACACACACCTCTATATACACACACCTCTATATACACACATCTCTATACACCTCTATATACACACACATCTCTATACACACATCTCTTTACACATAAAGCTACACACACACACACACATACACACACACACATACATATCTCTATATATAAACACATCTCTACATACACACACACACACACATTTATCTCTACACACACACATATATCACACACACACAATCTCTATACTCACACATACATCTCTATACGCATAAATCTCTACACACACACCTCTATATACGCACACACATCTATACACACCTCTATATACCCCCCCCCCACACACACACACAGATCTCTATACACCTCTCTATATACACATCCCTCTATACACACACACCTCTATATATACACACACACCTCTATATATACACACACACCTCTATACGCACACATACATCTCTATACACATAAATCTCTACATACACACACACACACACACACGCATCCATCTCTACACACACACACACACACGCATCCATCTCTACACACAC